>NC_069504.1:1140897840-1141122073 GCF_027579735.1 Bombina bombina | reverse complement strand
GTGTATATCTGTGTATATATCTGTGTGTATATCTGTGTATATATCTGTGTGTATATTTCTGTGTATATATCTGTGTGTATATATCTGTGTGTCTATATCGGTGTATATATCTGTGTGTGTATCTGTGTGTATATCTGTGTGTTGGTATATCTGTGTGTATATATCTGTGTATATATCTGTGTGTATATCTGGTGTATATATCTGTGTGTATAATCTGTGTGTATATATCTGTGTGTATATCTGTGTATATATCTGTGTATATTTCTGTAATATTTGTGTGTGTATCTGTGTATATCTGGTGTATATCTGTGTGTATATCTTGTGTGTATATCTGTGTGTATATCTGAGTATAATCTGTGTATATATCTGTGTGTATATATCTGTGTGTATAATCTGTGTGTATATATCTGTGTATATTAGTCTGTGTGTATATCTTTGTATATATCTGTGTGTATATCTGTGTGTATATCTGTGTGTATACTGTGTGTATCTATCTGTGTGTATATATCCTGTGTGTATATATCTGTGTATATATCTGTGGTGTATATCTGTTGTGTTTATCTCTGTGATATATCTGTGTGTATATATCTGTGTATATATCTGTGTTTATATCTATGTGTGTATATCTGTGTGTATATCTGTGTATATATTGCTGTGTATATTCTGTGTGTATATATCTGAGTATATATCTGTGTATATATCTGTGTATATATCTGTGTGTATATATCTGTGCATATATCTGTGCGTATATCTGTGCGTATATCTGTGTGTATATCTGTGTGTATATCTAGTGTGTGTATATCTGTGTGTATATCTGTGTGTATATCTGTGTGTATATCCTGTGTATATATCCTGTGTGTATATCTGAGTGTGTATATCTGTGTGTATATATCTGTGCTATATCTGTGTGTATATCTAGTGTGTATATCTGTTGTGTATATCTTGTGTGATATATCCTGTGTGTATATCTGTGATGTATATCTGTGTGTGTATATCTGTGATGTATTATCTGTGTGTATATCTGTGAGTATATCTTGTGTGTGTATATCGTGGTGTGTATATATGTGTTGTATATATCTGTGTGTATATCTGTGTGTTATATCTGCTGTATATATTTGTGTATATATCTGTGTATATATCTGTGTGTATATATCCTGTGGTATACATCCTGTGTATATATCTGTGTATATATCTGTGTGTATATCTGTGTATAATATCTGTGTATATATCTGTGTAGATATCTGTGTGTATATCTGTGTGTTATATCTGTGTATATATCTGTGTGTATATATCTGTGTGTATATATCTGTGTGTATATCTCTGTGTGTATATCTGTGTGTATATCTGTGTGTATTATCTTGTGTATATATCTGTGTATATATCTGTGTATATATCTCGTGTATATATCTGTGTGTTATATCTGTGTGTATATCTGTGTATATATCTGTGTGATATTATATCTGTGTATATATCTGTGTATATATCTGTGTATATATCTGTGTATATATCTGTGTATATATCTGTGTGTATATATCCTGTGTATATATCTGTGTATATATCTGTGTGTATATCTGTGTGTAGTATCTGTGTGAGTATTCTGTGTGTATATATCTGTGTGTATATATCTAGTGTGGTCTATATCTGTGTGTATATATCGTGTGTAATATATCTGTGTGTATATATCTGTGTGTATATATCTGTGTGTATATCTGTGTGTATATATCTGTGTATATATCAGTGTATATATATATATATATATATATCTGTGTGTATATATATCTGTGTGTGATAAATATCTGTGACTATATACTCTGTGTATATATCAGTGTATATATATATATATAGTCTATATATACTTGTATCTGTGTGTATATCTGCGTGCATATCTGTGTATATATCTGTGTTTATATCTGTGTATATATCTGTGTTTATATATCTGCCGTTGTATATCTGTGTATATATCTGTAATGTATATCTGTATATATATCTTGGTTGTATATCTGTGTATATATCTGTGTATATATCTGTGTGTATATCTGTGTGTATATCTTGTGTATAATCTGTGTATATCATCTGTGTATACAATCTGTGTATATATCTGTGTATACATCTGTGTATATCTGTGTGTGGTATATATCTGTGTGATATCTGTGATATATCTGTGTGTATATATCTGTGTGTATTATCTGGTGTATACTATCTGTGTATATATCTGTGTATATATCTGTGTGTATATATCCTGTGTATATATCTGTGTGTGTATATCTGTGTATATATCTGTGTATATATCTGTGTGTATATCTGTGTGTATATGTGTGTGTATATCTGTGTGTATATATGTGTGTATATCTGTGTGTATATATCTGTGTGTGTATCTGTGTATATATCTGTGTATATATCTGTGTGTGTATATCTGTGTGTATATCTGTGTGTATATCTGTGTATATATCTGTGTGTATATATCTGTGTATATATTTGTGTGTATATATCTGTGTATATATCTGTGTGTGTATATCTGTGTGTATATCTGTTTTTTATATCTGTGTATATATGTGTGTGTATATCTGTGTGTGTATGTGTGTGTGTATATGTGTGTGTATATCTGTGTGTATATATCTGTGTATATATCTGTGTGTGTATCTGTGTGTGTATATCTGTGTGTATATCTGTTTGTATATCTGTGTGTATATCTGTTTTTTATATCTGTGTATATATCTGTGTGTATATCTGTGTATATATCTGTGTGTATATATCTGTGTATATATCTGTGTGTATATATCTGTGTATATATCTGTGTGTGTATCTGTGTGTATATATCTGTGTATATATCTGTGTGTATATCTGTGTATATATCTGTGTGTATATCTGTGTGTATATCTGTGTATATATCTGTGTGTATATCTGTGTGTATATCTGTGTATATATCTGTGTATATATCTGTGTGTGTATCTGTGTATATCTGTGTGTATATCTGTGTGTATATCTGTGTGTATATCTGTGTATATATCTGTGTATATATCTGTGTATATATCTGTGTGTATATATCTGTGTATATATCTGTGTGTATATCTGTGTGTATATCTGTGTGTATATCTGTGTGTATATCTGTGTGTATATATCTGTGTGTATATATCTGTGTGTATATATCTGTGTATATATCTGTGTGTATATCTGTGTGTATATCTCTGTATATATCTGTGTGTATATATCTGTGTGTATATATCTGTGTGTATATCTGTGTGTATATCTGTGTATATATCTGTGTATATATCTGTGTGTATATATCTGTGTGTATATCTGCGTGTATATCTGTGTATATATCTGTGTATATAACAGTGCATGATATCTGTGCGTATATCTGTGTGTATATCTTGATATATATCTGTGTGTATATATCTGTGTGTGTATATCTGTGTGTATATCTTGTAGTATATCTGTGTATATATCTGTGGTGTTATATCTGTGTGTAGTATATCTGTGTGTGTATATCTGTGTGTGTATATCTGTGTGTATATCTGTGTGTGTATATCTGTGTGTGTATATCTGTGTGTGTATATCTGTGTGTATATATCTGTGTGTGTATATCTGTGTGTGTATATCTGTGTGTGTATATCTGTGTGTGTATATCTGTGTGTATATATCTGTGTGTATATATCTGTGTGTATATATCTGTGTGTATATATCTGTGTATATATCTGTGTGTATATATCTGTGAGTTATATATCTGTGTGTATATATGTGGTGGTATATCTAGTGTATATATGTGTGTGGATATCTGTGTATATATGTGTGTGTATATCTGTGTGTATATCTGTGTGTATATATCTGTGTGTATATCTGTGTGTGTATATATCTGTGTGTATATATCTGTGTGTATATATCTGTGTGTATATATCTGTGTGTATATATCTGTGTGTATATATCTGTGTGTATATATCTGTGTGTGTATATCTGTGTGTATATATCTGTGTGTATATCTGTGTGTATATCTGTGTGTATATCTGTGTGTATATCTGTGTGTATATCTGTGTGTATATATCTGTGTGTATATCTGTGTGTATATCTGTGTGTATATCTGTGTGTATATCTGTGTATATTATCTGTGTGTATATATCTGTGTGTATATATCTGTGTATATATCTGTGTGTATATCTGTGTGTATATCTGTGTGTGTATATCTGTGTGTGTATATCTGTGTGTGTATATCTGTGTGTGTATATCTGTGTGTGTATATCTGTGTGTGTATATCTGTGTGTGTATATCTGTGTGTGTATATCTGTGTGTGTGTATATCTGTGTGTGTGTGTGTATATCTGTGTGGTGTGTGTGTGTATATCTGTGTGTGTGTTTATCTGTGTGTGTGTATATCTGTGTGTGTGTATATCTGTGTGTGTGTATCTGTGTGTTGGTATATCTATGCTGGTAGTGTGTGTGTGTGTGTGTGTATGTGTGTGTGTGTGTATCTGTGTGTGTGTATATCTGTGTAAAATAGAAAAAGTGAGGGTGTAAGTCCCACTACAATGTGTAAATCACACCCTTAGGGGGCGCCTCCTAAAACATATACACAAATAAATATATATAATCATACAACACAAATGTAGGACTATAATAATACAAAGAAGAGGAGCATGAAAGTGTACCAAAATCAGTCCAACGATAGATGGTGATAGTAAAATCCCAAAATGTAATAAGTCCAAACACAGGTAGGCAGCTCTCCGTCGTAGGATGGTCTTCCTGGTAGATGGATAACTGAAAAAAGAGAGAACACAGAGGCGCCCAAACATGGCCTAGTACCAGCCAAAAACCAAAATCTGCAATCCACACAAATGACAATTGGTATACTCACAAAGGGGACGCACCCTTTGGTGCTATTGGGACAGACTGGAGCCTCTCAGTGGTCCAGCTCACTGGTGCACATCGGGGATGTCAATCGGAGCCTTGGTGATAGTTGTTATCAATTCACTAAGTGACACAAAATGTGAGACCATAGCCCAGTAACGTTTAGACAGAACAATGGTGAAATGAGCAATCTTACTTACAAGATCAAGAGCACCCTGCAGGTGCATTCAAAGCATACTGGAACCAAACAGTCGCCCAGTAGACTGATACCTCCAGGTGAAAACAGGATACTCTTCTCTAGGTGCCAGCATGTAAATTAACAGCATTCAAGTGGTGAAAAACCCTCCCATTTAAAAATAGCAAGTGTATAACTTAAAAATCGTTATTTAAAATGCGACGCGTTCTCTCAAGCTGTATCAAGCTGTTTCATCAGGCTAAAAATATATATAAAAACACTTTCGAATACACTTGCTTTATAACATATCAAGTACCCTACTCTGCAACCAATCCGATTGTATATCATACAGCTAATCACACACCTGAATCCATACAGCTAATCACACACCTGAATCATACAGCTAATCACACACCTGAATGCTACAGCTAATCACACACCTGAATCCTACAGCTAATCACACACCTGAATCATACAGCTAATCACACAACTGGATCATACAGCTAATCACACACCATGAATCTACAGCTAATCACACAACTGCATCATACAGCTAATCACACCACCTGAATCCTACAGCTAATCACACACCTGAATCCTACAGCTAATCACACACCTGAATCATACAGCTAATCACACACCTGAATCATACAGCTAATCACACAACTGTATCAATACAGCTAATCACACACCTGTATCCTACAGCTAATCACACACCTGAATCATACACGTAATCACACACCTGATCATACAGCTAAATCACACACCTGAATCCTACAAGCTAATCACACACCTGAATCTACAGCTAATCACACACCTGAATCCTACAGCTAATCACACACCTGATCATACAACTAATTACACACCTGGAAATCATACAACTAATCACACACCTGATCCTACAGCTAATCACACACCTGAATCATACAGCTAATCACACACCTGAATCCTACTGCTAATCACACACTGAATCCTACAGCTAATCACACACCTGAATCCTACAGCTAATCACACACCTGAATCATACAGCTAATTCACACACCTGAATCATACAGATAATCACACACCTGAATTATACAGCTAATCAACACACCTGAATCATACAGCTAATCAACACCTGAATCATACAACTAATCACACACCTGAATCATACAGCTAATCACACAACTGTATCATACAGCTAATCACACACCTGAATCATACAGCTAATCACACACCTGAATCATACAGCTAATCACACACCTGAATCCTACAGCTAATCACACACCTGAATCATACAGCTAATCACAAACCTGAATCATACAACTAATCACACACCTGAATCATACAGCTAATCACACAACTGTTATCATACAGCTAATCACACACCTGAAATCATACAGCTAATCACACAACCTGAATCATACAGCTAATCACACACCTGAATCCTACAGCTAATCACACACCTGAATCGATACAGCTAATCACACACCTGAATCATACAGCTAATCACACACCTGAATCATACAACTAATCACACACCTGAATCATACAGCCTAATCACACAACTGTATCATTACAGCCTAATCACACACCTGATCATACAACTAATCACACACCTGAATCATCAGCTAATCACACACCTGAATCATACAGCTAATCACACACCTGAATCATACAGCTAATCACACACCTGAATCATACAACTAATCACACACCTGATCCTACAGCTAATCACACACCTGAATCATACAGCTAATCACACATCTGAATCATACAGCTAATCACACACCTGAATCATACAGCTAATCACTCACCTGTATCCTACTGCTAATAACACACCTGAATCATACAGCTAATCACACACCTGAATCCTACAGCTAATTCACACACCTGAATCTTACAGCTAATCACACATACCTTGAATCCTCACAGCTAATCACACACCTGAATCCTACAGCTATTCACACACCTGAATCCTACAGCTAATCACACACCTGAATCCCTACAGCTAATCACACACCTGAATCATACAGCTAATCACACCCTGAATCCTACTGCTAATCACACACCTGAATCTACAGCTAATCACACACCTGCATCATACAGCTGATCACACACCTGAATCATACAGCTAATCTACCAACTGAATCCTACAGCTAACTCACACACCTGTATCCTACAGCTAATCACACACCTGAAATCCTACAGCCTAATCACTCTACCTGAATCCTACAGCTAATCACACACCTGAATCCTAAGCTAATACACACCTGAATCCTACTGCTAATCACACACCTGAATCATACAGCTAATCACACACCTGAATCATACAGCTAATCACACACCTGAATCCTACAGCTAATCACACACCTGAATCATACAACTAATCACACACCTGAATCATACAGCTAATCACACAACTGTATCATACAGCTAATCACACACCTGAATCATACATCTAATCACACACCTGAATCCTACAGCTAATCACACACCTGAATCATACAGCTAATCACACACCTGAATCCTACAGCTAATCACACACCTGAATCCTACAGCTAATCACACACCTGAATCATACAGCTAATCACACAACTGAATCATACAGCTAATCACACACCTGAATCCTACAGCTATTCACACACCTGAATTATACAGCTGATCACACACCTGAATCCTACAGCTAATCACACACCTGAATCCTACTGCTAATCACACACCTGAATCCTACAGCTAATCACACACCTGCATCATACAGCTGATCACACACCTGAATCATACAGCTAATCACACACACTGAATCATACAGCTAATCACACACCTGAATCCTACAGCTAATCACACACCTGAATCCTACAGCTAATCACACACCTGAATCCTACAGCTAATCACACACCTGAATCATACAGCTAATCACACAGACACCTTATCCTACTAGCTAATCACACACCTGAGAATCAAGGCTACCTGAATCATACAACTAATCACACACCTGAATCCTTACAGCTAATCACACACCTGATCCTACAGCTAATCACACACCTGAATCATACAGCTAATTACACAGCTTAATCCTACAGCTAATCACACACCTGAATCATACATCTAATCACACACCTGAATCCTACAGCTAATCACACACCTGCATCATACAGCTAATCACACACCTGAATCCTACAGCTAATCACACACCTGAATCCTACATCTAATCACACACCTGCATCATACAGCTAATCACACACCTGTGATCATACAGCTAATCACACACCTGCATCATACAGCTAATCACACACTGAATCATACAGCTAATCACACACCTGAATCATACAGCTAATCACACACCTGAATCATACAGCTAATCAACAACTGCATCTACAGCTAATCACACACCTGAATCCTACAGCTAATCACACACCTGAATCCTACAGCTAATCACCACACCTGAATCATACAACTAATTACACACCTGAATCATACAACTAATCACACACCTGAATCCTACAGCTTAATCACACACCTGAATCATACAGCTAATCACACACCTGAATCCTACAGCTAATCACACACCTGAATCCCTCAGCTAATCACACACCTGAATCCTACAGCTAATCACACACCTGAATCATACAGCTAATCACACACCTGAATCATACAGACAATCACACACCTGAATGATACAGCTAATCACACACCTGAAGTCATACAGCTAATCACACACCTGAATCATACAACCTAATCACACACCCTGAATCTACAGCTAATCACACAACTGTATCATACAGCTAATCACACACCTGAATCATACAGCTAATCACACACCTGAATCATACAGCTAATCACACACCTGAATCCTACAGCTAATCACACACCTGAATCATACAGCTAATCACAAACCTGAATCATACAACTAATCACACACCATGAATCATACAGCTAATCACACAACTGATCATACAGCAATCACACACCTGAATCATACAGCTAATCACACACCTGAATCATACAGCTAATCACACACCATGAATTCCTACAGCTAATCACACACCTGAATCATACAGCTAATCACCACCTGATCATTACAGCTAATCTACACACCTGAATCATACAACTAATCACACACCTGAATCATACAGCTAATCACACAACTGTATCATACAGCTAATCACACACCTGAATCATACAACTAATCACACACCTGAATCATACAGCTAATCACACACCTGAATCATACAGCTAATCACACACCTGAATCATACAGCTAATCACACACCTGAATCATACAACTAATCACACACCTGAATCCTACAGCTAATCACACACCTGAATCATACAGCTAATCACACATCTGAATCATACAGCTAATCACACACTGAATCATACAGCTAATCACACACCTGTATCCTACAGCTAATAACACACCTGAATCATACAGCTAATCACACCACCTGAATCCTACAGCTAATCACACACCTGAATCTTACAGCTAATCACACACCTGAATCCTACAGCTAATCACACACCTGAATCCTACAGCTAATCACACACCTGAATCCTAAAGCTAATCACACACCTGAATCCTACAGCTAATCACACACCTGAATCATACAGCTAATCACACACACTGAATCCTACTGCTAATCACACACCTGAATCCTACAGCTAATCACACACCTGCATCATACAGCTGATCACACACCTGAATCATACAGCTAATCACACACCTGAATCCTACAGCTAATCACACACCTGAATCATACATCTAATCATACACCTGCATCCTACAGCTAATCACACACCTGAATCATACAGCTAATCACACACCTGAATCCTACAGCTAATCACACACCTGAATCCTACAGCTAATCACACACCTGAATCATACAGCTAATCACACACCTGAATCCTACAGCTAATCACACACCTGAATCATACAGCTAATCACACCACCTGAATCATACAGCTAATCACACACCTGCATCCTACAGCTAATCACACACCTGAATCCTACAGCTAATCACACACCTGAATCATACAGCTAATCACACAACTGAATCATACAGCTAATCACACACCTGAATCCTACAGCTAATCACACACCTGAATTATACAGCTATCACACACCTGAATCCTACTGCTAATCACACACCTGAATCCTACTGCTAATCACACACCTGAATCCTACAGCTAATCACACACCTGCATCATACAGCTAATCACACACCTGAATCATACAGCTAATCACACACCTGAATCATACAGCTAATCACACACCTGAATCCTACAGCTAATCACACACCTGAATCCTACAGCTAATCACACACCTGAATCCTACAGCTAATCACACACCTGAATCATACAGCTAATCACACACCTGTATCCTACAGCTAATCACACACCTGAACTCAAGGCTACCTGAATCATACAGCTAATCACACACCTGAATCCTACAGCTAATCACACACCTGAATCCTACAGCTAATCACACACCTGAATCCATACAGCTAATTACACACCTTAATCCTACAGCTAATCACACACCTGAATCATACATCTAATCACACACCTGAATCCTACAGCTAATCACACACCTGCATCATACAGCTAATCACACACCTGAATCCTACAGCTAATCACACACCTGAATCCTACAACTAATCACACACCTGCATCATACAGCTAATCACACACCTGTATCATACAGCTAATCACACACCTGCATCATACAGCTAATCACACACCTTAATCATACAGCTAATCACACACCTGAATCATACAGCTAATCACACACCTGAATCATACATCTAATCACACACCTGCAATCCTACAGCTAATCACACACCTGAAATCATACAGCTAATCACTCACCTGAATCCTACAGCTAATCACACACCTGAATCATACAGCTAATCACACACCTGAATCATACAGCTAATCACTCACCTGAATCCTACAGCTAATCACACAGCCTGAATCCTACAGCTAAATACACACCTGTATCCTACAACTAATCACACACCTGAATCCCTACAGCTAATCACACACCTGAATCATACAGCTAATCACACACCCGTGAATCCAACAGCTAATCACACACCTGAATCCTACAGACTAATTCACACACCTGCATCATACAGCTAATCACACACCTGCTTCATACAGCTGATCACACACCTGAATCATACAGCTAATCACACAACCTGAATCCTACAGCTAATCACACACCTGAATCCTACAGCTAATCACACACCTGCATCCTACAGCTAATCACACACCTGAATCATACAGCTAATCACACACCTGAATCCTACAGCTAATCACACACCTGAATCATACAGCCTAATCACACACCTGAATCCTACAGCTAATCACAACACCTGAATCATACAGCTAATCACACACCTGAATCATACAGCTAATCACAACACCTGCACTCATACAGCTAATCACACACCTGTATCATACAGCTAATCACACACCTCGAATCCTACAGCTAATCACACAACTGAATCCTACAGCTAATCACACACCTGCATCATACAGCTAATCACACACCTGAATCATACAGCTAATCACACACCTGAATCCTACAGCTAATCACACACCTGAATCCTACAGCTAATCACACACCTGAATCCTACAGCTAATCACACACCTGCATCATACAGCTAATCACACACCTGCATCTACAGCTAATCACACACCTGAATCCTACAGCTAATCACACACCTGAATCTACAGCTAATCACACACCTGCATCCTACAGCTAATCACACACCTGAATCCTACAGCTAATCACACACCTGAATCCTACAGCTAATCACACACATGTATCCTACTGCTAATCACACACCTGAATACTACTGCTAATCACACACCTGAATCATACAGCTAATCACACATCTGAATCATACAGCTAATCACACACCTGAATCATACAGCTAATCACACACCTGCATCATACAGCTAATCACACACCTGCATCATACAGCTAATCACACACCTGAATCCTACAACTAATCACACACCTGAATCCTACAGCTAATCACACACCTGCAATCATACAGCTAATCACACACCTGTATCCTACAGCTAATCACACACCTGAATCCTACAACTAATCACACACCTGAATCCTACAGCTAATCACACACCTGCATCATACAGCTAATCACACACCTGTATCCTACAGCTAATCACACACCTGAATCCTACATCTAATCACACACCTGTATCCTACAGCTAATCACACACCTGAATCCTACATCTAATCACACACCTGAATCCTACAGCTAATCACACACCTGAATCCTACAGCTAATCACACACCTGCATCATACAGCTAATCACACACCTGCATCATACAGCTAATCACACACCTGAATCCTACAGCTAATCACACACCTGAATCCTACAGCTAATCACACACCTGAATCCTACAGCTAATCACACACCTGAATCCTACAGCTAATCACACACCTGCATCATCAGCTAATCACACACCTGCATCATACAGCTAATCACACACCTGAATCCTACAACTAATCACAACCTGAATCCTACAGCTAATCACACACCTGAATCCTACAGCTAATCACACACCTGAATCCTACAGCTAATCACACACCTGAATCCTACAGCTAATCACACAAGTATCCTACTGCTAATCACACACCTGAATCTACAGCTAATCACCACCTGAATCATACAGCTAATCACACATCTGAATCATACAGCTAATCACACACTGAATCATACAGCCTTCACACACCTGCATCATACAGCTAATCACCACAACCTGCATCAGTACAGCTAATCACACACCTGAATCCTACAACTAATCACACACCTGAATCCTACACTAATCACACACCTGCATCATACAGCTAATCACACACCTGTATCCTACAGCTAATCACACACCTGAATCCTACATCTAATCACACACCTGAATCCTACAGCTAATCACACACCTGAATCATACAACTAATCACACACCTGAATCCTACAGCTAATCACACACCTGAATCCTACAGCTAATCACACACCTGAATCATACAGCTAATCACACAACTGAATCATACAGCTAATCACACACCTGAATCCTACAGCTATTCACACCACTGAATTATACAGCTAATCACACACCTGAATCCTACAGCTAATCACACACCTGAATTATACAGCTAATCACACACCTGAATCCTACAGCTAATCACACACCTGAATCCTACATCTAATCACACACCTGAATCCTACAGCTAATCACACACCTGAATCATACAGCTAATCACACAACTGAATCATACAGCTAATCACACACCTGAATCCTACAGCTATTCACACACATGAATCCTACAGCTAATCATACACCTGAATCCTACAGCTAATCACACACCTGTATCCTACAGCTAATCACACACCTGAATCATACAGCTAATCACACAACTGAATCATACAGCTAATCACACACCTGAATCCTACAGCTAATCACACACCTGAATTATACAGCTAATCACACACATGTATCCTACTGCTAATCACACACCTGAATCCTACTGCTAATCACACACCTGAATCCTACAGCTAATCACACACCTGCATCATACAGCTGATCACACACCTGATTCATACAACTAATCACACACCTGAATCCTACAGCTAATCACACACCTGCATCATACAGCTGATCACACACCTGAATCATACAGCTAATCACACACCTGAATCCTACTGCTAATCACACACCTGAATCCTACAGCTAATCACACACCTGAATCCTACAGCTAATCACACACCTGCATCATACAGCTAATCACACACCTGCATCATACAGCTAATCACACACCTGAATCCTACAGCTAATCACACACCTGAATCCTACAGCTAATCACACACCTGAATCATACAGCTAATCACACACCTGAATCCTACAGCTAATCACACACCTGAATCCTACAGCTAATCACACACCTGAATCATACAGCTAATCACACACCTGCATCATACAGCTAATCACACACCTGCATCATACAGCTAATCACACACCTGCATCATACAGCTAATCACACACCTGAATCCTACAGCTAATCACACACCTGAATCCTACAGCTAATCACACACCTGAATCCTACAGCTAATCACACACCTGCATCATACAGCTAATCACACACCTGCATCATACAGCTAATCACACACCTGAATCCTACAGCTAATCACACACCTGAATCCTACAGCTAATCACACACCTGAATCATACAGCTAATCACACACCTGAATCCTACAGCTAATCACACACCTGAATCCTACAGCTAATCACACACCTGAATCCTACAGCTAATCACACACCTGAATCCTACAGCTATCACACACCTGCATCATACAGCTAATCACACACCTGTATCCTACAGCTAATCACACACCTGAATCAAGGCTATCTAAGTTTAACTTCTAAGCGCTTGAAGCCCATATGTTATCTAACTGCATTTTGACAGTTCTTCACAGCTAGACAGCACTAGTTCATGTGTGTCATAGAGATAACATTGTGCTCACTCCCGTGGAGTTATTTGTGAGTCAGCAGTGATTGGCTACAATGCATGTCTTTCAAAAGAACTGAGATAAGGGGGGCAGTCTGCAGAGGCTTAGATACAAGGTAATCACAGAGGTAATAAGTATATTTATATAACAGTGTTAGTTCTGCAAAACTGGCGAATGGGTAATTAAGGGATTATCTATTTTTTTAAATAATAAAAATTCTGGAGACTGTCCCTTTAATGTCAGATACAGACCAAAACCATAAACATCTTACATCTCCTTTATTTCAACATAACTCAGTGTGAGTTGTTTATAAGAGACTTAATACCACTATAATATCACATAAGTCAGCATATTGTAAACTAACTGTGCCTTCCCATAAACATCATATAATCTGCTCTATTTCACAATAGGAATCAGTCCATGTGGACACTCTCATGAGATTGTTTCTTTTACCTAGTACCTAGTTTCTTGGCCTCCCTGCTCAGACTGGTTTATTTGTGTGACCATTTGTTAACATCACACGTGTCAGCTGTCATGTCAGAGGGTTGTCATGGAGACATATACACCTGTTTTGTACATAGAAATTCAAACAACTAACGTCTGACCAAACCGAGTGATGGGAACTCCCGTCTAACCTTCCTGTTATGCTCTTGGGAAGCTGCAGCTATATCCCCGCTTGTTATTCAAACAAAAGGCTCTGCCCATCTTATTTGTAGCTTAACCCAGTGCTGTGATAAATCTGCTATTGTTATGTTCTTCCCCAAACGATTTATTTGTTTGACCCAGTAATTTAGCCACCGCATCTGATAAAACTAGCGCTACTAACAGTCCCTCACACATGTATATGGGAGAAGAAGTAGTTTATTTGTTTCATTTGAAATCCCTTTAATGGGACATAAAACACCATTTTTTTTATTTTATGATTCAGATAGAGCATGTGTTTTTTTTAACAATTTTCTAATATACTTCTATTATCAAATACTTTCATTTTCTTGGTATCCTTTGTTGAAAAGCATGAAGGTGAGCACGTGTCTCCAGCACTATATCTCAGCGGTTTTGCACAAGTGTTATACATAAGCAAGAACACTATTTCCTGTCACGTTCTCCAGATATGTACACACTGCCTATCTAGATATTTCTTCAACAAAAAATAACATGAGACAAAGCATGTCTCAAAGCAAGTAAATCTGCAAGTTTTTAAAAAATTGTATTCTCTATCTGAATCATGAAAGAAAAATTTGGGGTTTCATGTCCCTTTAATACATTTAAGGTTTCCATCATCTTTCCTCTGAGCTCTTCATTATTTTCATTCAGCTAGATTACGAGTTTTATAGGGAAATTAACGAGCGCCACAAAAGCGTTGTTATTTCACCTCCCTATAGCGCTGCTATTACAGGTTTTAAAAAAGCAGGCTTGTGCGGGCGATATGGTGGCGTTGAGCTCCATACCTCACCAAAATACAAGCGCTGCTTTGACGTGCTAGTGCACGATTTCCCCATAGACATCAATGGGGAGAGCCGGCAAAAAAAAAGCCTAACACCTGCGATTGCGGAAACAAAAGCCCATAACGCAGCCCCATTGATGTCTATGGGGAAAGAAAAAGTTATATATATATTTATGCAGATGTATATGTGTAATTATAAGTGTCCATGCAATTATTAATATATGAAATCATTTTTGCTTTTTATGTATAATTTATGGTTTAAATTGTGGCCGGTGTGCTAGTAACTCACTAAATACTTTTTTATATGGTATTTGAATATTTATATATTTTTTTCGGTGATACTAACACTATCCGGTCACATTAATAATAATTTGAACAATATGCTTAAAGAATGACAGTTTTGAGGATATCTTTCAAAAAAATATGATGCAATACCTTTGTGTATTCATTTTTGTAACTAAGTATCATCTAGTTTTGATTTTAAAGTACAATTTCTTTTGTTTGTGTTTTTTTGTTACATATTTAGCATTCATATATGGTTAACACACTGCTGTTTATGTGCCGTTTCCTAGGAGATGGTTTTTCAGGAATACTATTGGTTATAAGTTTTCTTATAAGGGTGTGTCTTGCTAACATCGAGTCATCCTATGATTAAGTGCCGTCTGGCACCAAACATGTCAGTACTCCACCTCCTCCCTCTGTTTATTGCCATTTTTTGTGCTGGTTTTAAACTATGTGAAATAAAGATTTTTTCTTTTATCCAAGGACTTTTTTTGTTGGAGTGCTGCCTACTCTTGCATTTGGAAAGAAAAAGTTATGTTTAAACCTAACACCCTGACATAAAAACCACGTCTAAACACCTCTAATCTGCCGCCCCTAGCATCGCCGCAACCTACATTACAGTTATTAACCCCTAATCTGCCACCCCGACATCGCCTATACCTACATAAAGTTATTAACCCCCAATCTGCCGCCCCTAACATCGCCTATACCTACATAAAGTTATTAACCCCCAATCTGCCGCCCCTAACATCGCCGCCAGCTACATTGCACTTATTAACCCCTAATCTTCCGCCCCCAATGTCACCGCCACTACACTAAAGTTATTAACCCCTAAACCTCTGGCCTCCCACATTACTAACACTACATAAATATATTATACCCTAAACCTAACCCTAACATAACCCTAACCCTAGGCATAACCCTAACACCCCCTAATTTAAATATAATTAAAATAAATCTAAATTAAACTTACAATTATTACCTAAATAATTCCTATTTAAAACTAAATACTTACCTATAAAATAAAACCTAAGCTAGTTACAATATAACTAATAGTTACATTGTATCTACCTTAGGTTTTATTTTTATTTCACAGGCAAGTTTGTATTTATTTTAACTAGGTAGAATAGTTATTAAATAGTTATTAACTATTTAATAACTACCTAGTTAAATAAATACAAAGTTACCTGTAAAATAAAACCTAACCTGCCTTACAATAAAACCTAACATTATAATAAAATAAAATAAATTAAGTTAATTAAATACAATTATCTAAACTACAAAAAAATAAACACTAAATTACACAAAATAAAAACAAAATTATCAAAAATAAAAACTAATTACACCTAATCTAATAGCCCTATCAAAATAAAACAGCCCGACCAAAATAAAAAAAACCTAGCCTACACTAAGCTGCCAATAGCCCCCAAAAATCAGCTCTTTTACCTGTAAACAAAAATACAAACAACCCCCCAACAGTAAAACCCACCACCCACACAACCAAACCCCCACATAAAAACCTATTTAAATAAACCTAAGCTAAACATTGCCCTTAAAAGGGCATTGTGATGGGCATTGCCAATAGGAATTAAAGGGGAAAAATCCTATTGGCTGTTACAATCAGCCAATAGGATTGAGCTTTCATCCTATTGGCTGATCCAATCAGCCAATAGAATGAGAGCTCAATCCTATTGGCTGATTGAATCTACCTAAACTACATATTAGGGGTTAATAGGTAGTTTATGGGTGTTAGTGTACTTTTTAGTTATGAGTTTTATGCTACAGCTTTGTAACGTAAAACTCACAACTATTGACTTTAGATGGCGGTACGAATCTTGTGGTTATAGGGTGTACCGCTCACTTTTTGGCCTCCCAGGCAAAACTCGTATTACCGGTGCTATGGAAGTCCCATTGAAAAAGGATTTTTTTAAAAGTGCGGTACTGACGTTGCGTGACGGCCAAAAAGGTGTCCGGTACACCTATTCTGACAAGACTTGTAATAGCGGCATTAGGGAAAAAGCATTGTTATGAAGCATAACGATGCTTTTTCACTCATAATGCAAAACTCGTAATCTAGCTGATTATTATTAATAACATCAGTATTAGTATTTAGTTGTAAGCAGTGTCATGATTTAGCACATACATCTGTATTATTAGTATTATTACTATTATTAATAACATCAGTATTAGTATTTAGTTGTAAGCAGTGTCATGATTAAGCACATACATCTGTATTATTATTATTATTATTATTATTATTATTATTAATAACATCAGTATTAGTATTTAGTTGTAAGTAGTGTCATGTGTAAGCACATACATCTGTATTATTATTAGTATTATTATTATTATTAATAACATCAGTATTAGTATTTAGTTGTAAGTAGTGTCATGTATAAGCACATACATCTGTATTATTATTATTATTATTATTAATAACACCAGTATTAGTATTTAGTTGTAAGCAGTGTCATGTGTAAGCACATACATCTGTATTATTATTATTATTATTATTAATAACATCAGTATTAGTATTTTGTTGTAAGCAGTGTCATGATTAAGCACACACATCTGTGTTATTATATTTTTATTATTATTATTATTCATAACATCAGTATTAGTATTTAGTTGTAAGCAGTGTCGTGTGTAAGCACATACATCTGTATTATTATTATTATTATTATTATTATTAATAACATCAGTATTAGTATTTACTTGTAATCAGTGTCATGATTAAGCACATACATCTGTATTATTATTATTATTATTATTATTATTATTATTATTAATAACATCAGTATTAGTATTTACGTGTAAGCAGTGTCATGTGTAAGCACATACATCTGTATTATTATTATTATTATTATTAATAACATCAGTATTAGTATTTACTTGTAATCAGTGTCATGATTAAGCACATACATCTGTATTATTATTATTATTATTAATAACATCAGTATTAGTATTTAGTTGTAAGCAGTGTCATGATTAAGCACATACATATGTATTATTATTATTATTATTACTATTATTAATAACATCAGTATTAGTATTTAGTTGTAATCAGTGTCATGTGTAAGCACAAACATCTGTATTATTATTATTATTATTATTATTATTATTAACATCAGTATTAGTATTTACTAGTAAGCAGTGTCATGTGTAAGCACATACATCTGTATTATTATTATTATTATTATTATTATTATTAATAACATCAGTATTAGTATTTTGTTGTAAGCAGTGTCATGATTAAGCACACACATCTGTATTATTATATTATTATTATTAATAACATCAGTATTAGTATTTAGTTGTAAGCAGTGTCGTGTGTAAGCACATACATCTGTATTATTATTATTATTATTATTATTAATAACATCAGTATTAATATTTACGTGTAAGCAGTGTCATGTGTAAGCACATACATCTGTATTATTATTATTATTATTATTAATAACATCAGTATTAGTATTTACTTGTAATCAGTGTCATGATTAAGCACATACATCTGTATTATTATTATTATTATTATTATTAATAACATCAGTATTAGTATTTAGTTGTAAGCAGTGTCATGATTAAGCACATACATCTGTATTATTATTATTATTATTATTATTATTATTATTATTATTATTATTATTACTATTATTAATAACATCAGTATTAATATTTAGTTGTAATCAGTGTCATGTGTAAGCACAAACATCTGTATTATTATTATTATTATTATTATTATTATTATTAATAATAACATCAGTATTAGTATTTACTTGTAATCAGTGTCATGTGTAAGCACATACATCTGTATTATTATTATTATTAATAACATCAGTATTAGTATTTACTTGTAAGCAGTGTCATGTGTAAGCACATACATCTGTATAATTATTATTATTATTATTATTATTAATAACATCAGTATTAGTATTTACTTGTAATCAGTGTCATGTGTAAGCACAAACATCTGTATTATTATTATTACTATTATTAATAACATCAGTATTAGTATTTACTTGTAATCAGTGTCATGTGTAAGCACAAACATCTGTATTATTATTATTATTAATAACATCAGTATTAGTATTTACTTGTAATCAGTGTCATGTGTAAGCACAAACATCTGTATTATTATTATTACTATTATTAATAACATCAGTATTAGTATTTACTTGTAATCAGTGTCATGTGTAAGCACAAACAGCTGTATTATTATTATTATTATTATTAATAACATCAGTATTAGTATTTACGTGTAAGCAGTGTCATGTGTAAGCACATACATCTGTATTATTATTATTATTATTATTATTATTAATAACATCAGTATTAGTATTTAATTGTAATCAGTGTCATGATTAAGCACATACATCTGTATTATTATTATTATTATTATTAATAATAACATCAGTATTAGTATTTAGTTGTAAGCAGTGTCATGATTAAGCACATACATCTGTATTATTATTATTATTATTATTATTACTATTATTAATAACATCAGTATTAGTATTTAGTTGTAATCAGTGTCATGTGTAAGCACAAACATCTGTATTATTATTATTATTATTATTATTACTATTATTAATAACATCTGTATTAGTATTTACTTGTAATCAGTGTCATGTGTAAGCACAAACCATCTGTATTATTATTATTATTATTAAATAATAATAACATCAGTATTAGTATTTACTTGTAATCAGTGTCATGTGTAAGCACAAACATCTGTATTATTATTATTACTATTATTAATAACATCAGTAATTAGTATTTACTTGTAATCAGTGTCATGTGTAAGCACAAACATCTGTATTATTATATTATTACTAATATTAATAACATCAGTATTAGTATTTACTTGTAATCAGTGTCAATGTGTAAGCACAAACATCTGTATTATTATTATTACTATATTAATAACATCAGTATTAGTATTTACTTGTAATCAGTGTCAATGTGTAAGCACAAACACTTATTTATTATTATTATTATTAAATAACATCAGTATTAGTATTTAGTTGTAAAGCAGTGTCATGTGTAAGCACATAACATCTGTATTATTATAGTATTATTATTATTAATAACATCACTATTAGTATTTACTTGTAATCAGTGTCATGTGTAAGCACAAACATCTGTAGTATTATTATTATTATTATTATTATTATTATTATTATTATTATTATTATTACTATTATTAATAACATCAGTATTAGTATTTACTTGTAATCAGTGTCATGTGTAAGCACAAACATCTGTATTATTATTATTATTATTATTACTATTATTAATAACATCAGTATTAGTATTTAGTTGTAAGCAGTGTCATGATTAAGCACATACATCTGTATTATTATTAGTATTATTATTATTATTAATAACATCAGTATTAGTATTTACTTGTAATCAGTGTCATGTGTAAGCTCAAACATCTGTATTATTATTATTATTATTACTATTATTAATAACATCAGTATTAGTATTTAGTTGTAAGCAGTGTCATGATTAAGCACATACATCTGTATTATTAGTATTATTACTATTATTAATAACATCAGTATTAGTATTTAGTTGTAAGCAGTGTCATGTGTAAGCACATACATTTGTATTATTATTATTATTAATAACATCAGTATTAGTATTTAGTTGTAAGCAGTGTTATGATTAAGCACATACATCTGTATTATTATTATTATTATTATTATTATTAATAATAACATCAGTATTAGTATTTAGTTGTAAGCAGTGTCATGTGTAAGCACATACATCTGTATTATTATTATTATTATTATTATTATTATTATTATTAATAACATCAGTATTAGTATTTAGTTGTAAGCAGTGTCATGTGTTAGCACATACATCTGTATTAATATTATTATTATTAATAATAACATCAGTATTAGTATTTAGTTGTAAGCAGTGTCATGTGTAAGCACACACATCTGTATTATTATTATTATTATTATTATTAATAACATCAGTATTAGTATTTAGTTGTAAGCAGTGTCATGTGTAAGCACATACATCTGTATTAATATTATTATTATTATTATTAATAACATCAGTATTAGTATTTAGTAGTAAGCAGTGTCATGTGTAAGCACACACATCTGTATTATTATTATTATTATTATTATTATTATTAATAATAACATCAGTATTAGTATTTAGTTTAAGCAGTGTCATATGTAAGCACATACATCTGTATTATTATTATTATTATTATTATTATTATTAATAACATCAGTATTAGTATTTAGTTGTAAGTAGTGTCATGTGTAAGCACATACATCTGTATTATTATTATTATTATTATTAATAACATCAGTATTAGTATTTAGTTTAAGCAGTGTCATGATTAAGCACACACATCTGTATTATTATTATTATTATTATTATTATTAATAACATCAGTATTAGTATTTAGTTGTAAGCAGTGTTGTGTGTAAGCACATACATCTGTATTATTATTATTATTAATAACATCAGTATTAGTATTTAGTTGTAAGCAGTGTCATGTGTAAGCACATACATCTGTATTATTATTATTATTATTAATAACATCAGTATTAGTATTTAGTTGTAAGTAGTGTCATGTGTAAGCACATACATCTGTATTATTATTATTATTATTATTATTATTATTATTATTATTATTAATAACATCAGTATTAGTATTTAGTTGTAAGTAGTGTCATGTGTAAGCACATACATCTGTATTATTATTATTATTATTATTAATAACATCAGTATTAGTATTTAGTTGTAAGCAGTGTCGTGTGTAAGCACATACATCTGTATTATTGGTATTATTATTATTATTATTAATAATGACATCAGTATTAGTATTTAGTTGTAAGCAGTGTCATGTGTAAGCACATACATCTGTATTATTATTATTATTATTATTATTATTATTAATAACATCAGTATTAGTATTTAGTTGTAAGCAGTGTCATGATTAAGCACATACATCTGTATTATTAGTATTATTACTATTATTAATAACATCAGTATTAGTATTTAGTTGTAAGTAGTGTCACGATTAAGCACATACATCTGTATTATTAGTATTATTACTATTATTAATAACATCAGTATTAGTATTTAGTTGTAAGCAGTGTTATGATTAAGCACATACATCTGTATTATTATTATTTTTATTATTATTATTATTATTATTATTATTAACATCAGTATTAGTATTTAGTTGTAAGCAGTGTCATGTGTAAGCACACACATCTGTATTATTATTATTATTATTATTATTATTATTATTATTAATAACATCAGTATTAGTATTTAGTTGTAAGCAGTGTCATGATTGAGCACACACATCTGTATTATTATTATTATTATTATTATTAATAACATCAGTATTAGTATTTAGTTGTAAGTAGTGTTATGATTAAGCACATACATCTGTATTATTATTATTATTATTATTATTAATAATAATAATAATAACATCAGTATTAGTATTTAGTTGTAAGCAGTGTTATGATTAAGCACATACATCTGTATTATTATTATTATTATTATTATTATTAATAACATCAGTATTAGTATTTAGTTGTAAGCAGTGTCATGTGTAAGCACATACATCTGTATTATTATTATTATTATTATTATTATTATTATTAACATCAGTATTAGTATTTAGTTGTAAGCAGTGTTATGATTAAACACACACATCTGTATTATTATTATTATTATTATTAATAACATCAGTATTAGTATTTAGTTGTAAGCAGTGTCATGTGTAAGCACATACATCTGTATTATTATTATTATTATTATTAATAATAACATCAGTATTAGTATTTAGTTGTAAGCAGTGTCATGTGTAAGCACATACATCTGTATTATTATTATTATTATTATTATTATTATTATTAACATCAGTATTAGTATTTAGTTGTAAGCAGTGTCATGATTAAGCACACACATCTGTATTATTATTATTATTATTATTATTAATAACAGTATTAGTATTTAGTTGTAAGCAGTGTTGTGTGTAAGCACATACATCTGTATTATTATTATTATTATTATTATTATTAATAATAATAATAATAATGACATCAGTATTAGTATTTAGTTGTAAGCAGTGTCGTGTGTAAGCACATACATCTGTATTATTATTATTATTATTATTATTAATAATAATAATAATAATGACATCAGTATTAGTAATTAGTTGTAAGCAGTGTCGTGTGTAAGCACACACATCTGTATTATTATTATTATTATTAACACTAGTATTAGTAATTAGTTGTAAGCAGTGTTGTGTGTAAGCAGATACATCTGTATTATTATTATTAATATTTCTATTATTATTGTTACTATTGTTTTTATTATTATTACTATTATTATTGTTACTATTATTTTTATTATTATTACTATTATTATTGTTATTATTATTTTTACTATTATTTAAAACGCATTTCACAGCATTATGACTATGGAGTATTACAGTGTTAAAGCTGTAAAGGTTTGAGATAGTATCCTATGTTTGTCACACAAGATGGTCAGGTAGGCTCACAAGCAATAGAGACAGACCGGGAGTATCACAGAAGAAATGCAGACCTAGAAACGTCTTTTAGACAAAAATAGGAGGAAGTACTGAGACGGGGAGGTAGAAGAAGGTCCCATGCAGAGCATAGGGGGCACGAGGAAGAGTTTGTGCACACAAGGGCAGAGAAATAGAGGGCCTTGCATTTTACAGTCACAATTTTACATCAATAAAGGGATGTATACATAATATACTGTATCTTGATATAGATATATTGTTAAGCACATAATGTTCCAATTGCTTTATTGTAAATTTAAAATAGTGTGTTTTAAACATAAAAAATGTATTTTATATAAAGGAAAAAGACGAGTGGTTTTGTTCATATTAGTCATCTGGTTTAACTGTAAATCCCTAATTAAACACATTACCTGCATCATTATATAAACTTGTTGGAATGGTCTTGGCATTTGTAAAAGTTGCCTTTGTAGAACGTCTTGTTGATTCAGATCAAACCATGGAGACTACAGAATAACACAAACTCATTTTATTTCTTTAGGTATTGGATTTAACATAAACATAATATGTGCGGCAAGCAATAAAATATTGTCATTGTCTGAAAATGTGCTTTTTGCTTACAGAGAAGAAAAAATGCAAGAGAAAAATCTACTGCCAGATCACTCATCATTTAATGGAGAACCACAAAATGTGGAAGACTGTTATTGAAGAGGAGCAAAAATTAGATAATGCTGATAAACTGTGTCAAGAAACGTCCGGCCATCACCAAACTTCAGAACACATCCAGGCAATCAGCGAAGAGGAAGAAGAGAAAGGGAAATCTGAAAGTCCAACCGCACAACCTAACGAATGAGCAGTATTTAAATAAACAATTGTGGTCCATAGACTTGTTTCAAGCCAGCACAATATTTAGACACAGCACTGTAGAAACATGGAACAAATGTGCCTATAGCGTTTTATTTTTCCTTCTATACAATGAGGTTCATTGTATGCCCTCTATTACTCAAGGATGCTTCGGCACTAGCCGCTGGCTTTTCAAAAGACTTATCAGATGGAACCATAGGAAGCCAGTGTTTTGGTCACACACTTCAGAAACATATACATATTATATAAATATATATAATTTTTAAGCATTTATATATATGATGGTCAATGTGATACACAAAATATGGTTTAAAGGTAACAGTGCTTCCAAAGCACATATTTTGTTAACTGCAAGGTACTAATTAAGAAGCTTTTCCTCTTAATTCCAAGGGATAAACGTTCCAAAGCTTTATCAGAATTCTGATATATCCTGCCAACATTTTTTGTGTAATATATTATTGTAGTTTATGGGAGTTTGCATACTTAATAAAAAGCTGCAGCACTGTAGAACACGGCATGTGAAGTAGCTAAAGAAGGAAGAATTTATTTTTCATTTCTACGTTGTTTATGCTGTGAGCCAAACTTCTATTTAAAGTTGAAATTCACTTTCAATATTTTATTTCACAATATTATATTTGTCAATGATAGTTATCTTGATGTACATATAGAGAAATTTTTAAATGTTCCTGTAGATAGGCAACTTTTTTTAAGAAACATTTTTTTGTAAAGATAATTTTCAATTCACCAGTTTTTATAGCCATGTGGCAATCGTCATCCTTAGAAAGTTAACACACAACAATAGTCGTATGCTCTATGAGATTTGCTAATTGGAAAATGGACAATTAGTTCTGTTGCCAAAGTTTGTTATTTCAAGACTTGGTTGTTTATCATTTTCATTGTTCAAGTTGAATTTCCAATATTAAGAGTTAAGAACACAAAAAGGAAATTAATTCCTTAAGATATAAAAGGGTAATGTTCACTGTATGATCCATAATGATCAACATAAATCTTCATTCTCATCACAATTTGTGTCTTCCTAAAATTTTAAATGTTGAACCTTGATGACCTTAATTTTCCAGGTTTATTCAGAACAGTGAATGTTATGACCTGGAAAACATGAATATGTACCATTACAAAGTCAATCACATTGTTAATTGTCTGTTAGTTGGTTTTGTTTCATCCTTTTCACTGTAGCCATCAGACATAGGGAGATCTTCAGCCATAAAACCTCAGCCATGAAGATCATTAGTCACTGAGTATTGACAAGACATGAAGATATAGGTAGCTTCAAACCTTTTTAAGACATAGGGAGATTATTAGTCATCAAACCGTGACAATAAATAAGGGAATCTGCAACCATCAGACCTCAGCTGTCTATGAAACCTGACAAGGTATAAGAGATGGAAAGCTTTAAATCTTTTAGATAGTTAGATGGGTAGCTTTCAAACCCTGATAAGAAATAAGAAGGTTAGTAGGCATGAAACCTTTACAAGGCATCAAGAGATAGGAAGCTTTTGAACCTCTATCATATACATAATGATTGGTAATTATAAATGACAAGACACTAAGGCAAAGGTGGCATTTGAAACTTGGTTATACATAGAGTTAAGTGGTCAACAAATCATGACAAGACAGAAGATGAAAGGAAGCTTCTGACCTTGGCAGGAAATTGCTAGATCAGTAGCCATTAAACCACCTGACAGAACATCAAGTAGCTTCAGCAGACTTTAGTAGTTATTATAAAATGTATCCTTCTGAATGTGATGCCCATTTATGTCAGGAAGGATTTCTGCACTTGATAAATATGATCTTTTTCAATTCACATCCATTCCATTCTTTATTGTACAGCATAGATAATGTACTGGGAATTATTGTTCAGACCGTATTATTAGTTGTTTGTAATTCCCACCTGGATAGTTTACGGGTCCAAAGAGGAAACTTGTCTCCTCAATATTTTGCTACAGTATATACTTGGACGTTTGTGTTCCATTCTATGTTGTTTCATTAACTTATTCCTTGTTATTTCCCCCATTTTAATTTGTGTTTCCAGACCAGCTTATGCTTTGCACTAATTTCCCATAATGGCACAAAAATGTGTCAGGGTTTTGCACAGGTTCCATACAATTCATTGCAGTATCTGTATAATTTCATTAAGCAAAGTGTGTGCATTACAACACAGTTTCTTCCCATATTTAGGTTTGTTAACTTGCAGAGCCGGGTTTAATCTACCAGTATATGTTAAATGCTAAAAAAACCACTAGCACTGGTTTTATATGAAATGTTTACCGCTATATGTTGAACACAGTGTGAAGGAGGATTGTTGATATATGAAATATACAGAATAATATGTGCCTAGAGGAATAATGTATATTGATTTAGATTTTATATTTTACATACTAAAGCAATAGCACGGTATAATTCCACATCACTGAGCTTTCTGCTGTGCACGTTACACGGTGTATTTCTATCAATGCCGGATTGTGGATCTCAGGTCTTTGTACATGAAGGAAAATATTGCTCACCTTGCAACATTTGTCATTATTATATGGTGGGTAATTAGAGGTCAAACCAAAACAAGCAATAGCATTTTGCAAGAGTTTGTTTCTAATGCCATGAGGCAAGCTGGCTGTTTCTGATTGGATGTCAGTAACCCCCCACATTACTTAGAGGAGTATTATAGTTGTCTCTATAGATCTGCTTAAGCCTGGACTTCCCCATCTGAAAATGTTTCTTCTAAAAAATAATATTTTGGTTTATTTATTTCTAATACACCACATAAGTAATTATAGGTATATGTATAAAAAAAGTGTACACTTATTTGCATATTAGCACAGCTAAAACTTGTGTTACCTTTCGGATCGAGTTTACATTTTGATTTGATTAATGAGGGCACCAGACCCACTCCCAGGGAGGGTGGCAGCTCATAGTTATGTCATTTAAAGCCCCCTCTCTTGTTATATGAGGATACAAAATTGTACCAAAACTGCGGTGTAGAAACGTTTCTTGTATAGGGAAGAGACTGACGTTGGCACAAGATACAACAACAGTTTTGGTATATGTCATTAAAGCATTGAGCCGCCTCCTATACCCCTGACATACCGTGGTGCCTGGCACTGCTATTAGAAGCGGTCACTGGGAGTGAGCTACAAAAGGTTTGTTTTCTTACCAAAAACCCAGTGACCCGATACCCATGTAACTAAAAATAAAAATGCGCAATAATATTGTAAAGGTGATATTCTGTATTATTTCTGAGTTTATGTGACTATCCATTTTCATCCATGTGTTGCATTAGGGACACCGTTTAAATGCATGTCATTGCCATTTTTACCTTTGGGTAAACAAAAAAATAAAGAAAATAAAACAACACATTTTTGCAATATACCTGTCACAGCTGGATTCTGTTCATTGTATAAGTCAATTAGTTCATGGTATTTTTTATTTCCATATAATTTATACCCTATACATATAGCACCAACGTGAGTGCATGTAAAGCACACTATCTAAATCCGCTGCTTATCACAAACACATTTCAACCATTGTACCTTATATTTACCTAAATATGTTTATATACCTGAAATAAACACACACCACAATTAAATTGTTGCCCAATTAATGGAAAGGTCACTAATTATTATAACAAAATTTTGCCTTTATGGCAGAAATTTATATGAGAGCGATAAATCAATCAAATATTATTTCAATAACCAATTCAACCACATAACAAAAATGCACCAGCATTTGCACATGAACTTGGGTCTCGCATATCAGGGGAGAAAGGAGAACCTGAGGCATAGCCTGCCCAGCAGCTAGAGAACCGAATCACAGCCCCAGACTGAATATGCTGCGCAATCCTCCCACCCTATCAATGACCGCTTATGTGCCAGACCGCAATTTCACTGCCACAAAAAGAGAGCCCTCTTTTCTGCCAACCCATTAGTGACCTTTCCTCACCTTAATCAGGTCTCTCAGCATAATCCTTATATCCAATAAGAACTGGTCATTCCCGGCATCAGTAAGGTGTATTCCATCCGGTCTAAATGTCTCCTCTCTTAAGGCTGCAATCAATGGATGCTCCAACTGCCCCCCTATCTCTCTTACTACCTTTGCTGCCACTTGGTTAACCTTCCTTCTGGATCTATACACTGCTCTCTGTTTGTCCGTATTCCTCCAAAATAATCTAGATATTATATTAGACCATATTATTTCCACTTGTGGCCATGCTATTTTACACCAACTAATTACATCTTGCACTTTCTCCTGTAACTAACTAACGTAACAGGTATGCTCCTATTACTCTTCATTACCACCTAAATGAATAATTAAAATATCCAGACAGCCCCATCTCAATCTAGCTTGCTGCACTGTCCCAACCAACCCACCTCACTTCATGTTCCTTTTCCCTAACCACCTAATGCTAGCTTTCTTATGCAAAAACCCAAATGCACTCCCTCTCTCGATGCTGCTGCCATTGCATGAGACCAGTAAACATAAGTGTCCAACAACCCACACACAACGTATCTCCTGCAAAAAACAATAACAACATCATCAACTTATCAGTACACTAAAGAGCAACATATCAACCAATTTTTTTTATATATTAAACTGTTTACCTAATCTTATATAAGACTTATAAGCCTTTAGACTTTCATCTACTTAAATTCTTGATCTGATCCTCCAAGAAACCTTTGTCTGCAGCACTTGTTGCCACCTCAATTCTGAATGAATGGACGCACCACTATCTCTAATACCCTCCTAAACTGAAACGTAGTAACATTGAATCCATCCGAATGTCTCAAAAATAATCTTCCCTTACTCCTAACCCTATTCATGCCACTCTTTTTGCCTCCTTTATTGAAATTCACACACCTCCCTTGTACATCTCACTAAAACTGCAGAATCAGAAACTCTAACATCCCCCACCTCCACACCATTTCTCTTATACTTTTTGCTTTCCACCAGAAGCTCTAATATCATCATTGCCCCATGAAATGATAGTGAGAATGGTGTTTTAAAAACTACTGCCTCTTTATTACTCACACACACCTTGCTTAAACACCCTACCATCCTTTCCAACCCACTAACTGTTATGGGCTCCCCTTTATCTGCTCTTTATACTTTGCCTAACTCCCATGCCTTTTCTACATTTCTAACTATAAATCTCTTTGTTAGATCCACCTCACCCAACCACTGAGAAAAATTTGACACCACAGCCAAAACCATACCTAATTGACCTTTTCTCATATCTCCTTCCTTTAAATGCCACAACCACTCCAAAAATCTACTCTTTTCACTCTTTTCTTTGGTACGCCTAAACTCTGACCACTGTGTTCAGTATTTTTTGTAGACCACCCACATTTTTAGAGCCACTGATTGTTCCACCAAGCTCTTGATTCCGTCTATCCGCTACCAATCTGCCAATGAAACATAGGGCAGCTTTACCTTTCTGTCTAGACTTCTGGGGCAATTTCTCTAAATAAATCCCTCTTAAATCTTGACAAAGCATCAGCCGCTATTTACTTATATCTGTGAATATGCCTTTCTTTAAAAAAGATATTATACTCCAATATTTACTTACTGACATAGATAAAGCAGACAGATTGTTCAAAGCATCATCCACCCTTTATTATCCAACCAACAAATTATACTCCGGTTAGCTAACAGATGACCCCATAATTCCACTGCCACCACTATGGGGAACAGTTCCAACAAAGCCATATTTTTAACCCAACCATTATTCTTCCACTCATCAGGCAATCTACCTGCACACCACATGCTGTCACGCCACCCTGGCTAGTGGCAGGGACACAACGCTTCCTCTCAGCTTGTTGCCTAGGATGCTCTGGCGGTTGCCAGGGATCTGGCGGTTCCTCTGAGTGTGCAGCGATTATGTCATAGGCGCACTTCTCCCCTTCTCTGAAGCCGGGTCCTTGAGCACTTGGCACAAATTGGCAGCTATGTAAGTACTTGCTTCACTTACATTCTCTGCCCAAGTATAGGTGTTACTTAGTGTTCTCCAGGGTTTTGTATTTCTGTGTACTGGATTGCTATTCTGATACTGAACTGCTTGTCTGACCACTCTACCTGCTTAACCCCTGAACTACTGGATTGATATACTGTTGCTGAACTCTGCTTGTCTGACCACTCTGGCTGCTTAACCTCTGAACTACTGGATTGCTATACTTTTGCTGAACTCTGCTTGCCTGACCACTCTGCCTGCTTAACCCTTGAACTACTGGATTGCTATACTGTTGCTAACTCCTGCCTGTTCCCGGTCCTTCTATTGGTTTACCCCTGAACTGCTATACTGCTGGATTGTCTTCCTGTTGCCGCTGAGGACTGCCCTGCCTGCTGTGAGTACTGCTTACCTCATTTCACAAACTCTCTGCTCTGGGATAGTTCCTATCATTCCACTTGACGCCGGGATAAGATGACTAATGCCAAGTTTGGTCTGATAGTGGAATATCCCACAAGCATTACATTATACTTGGGCCATGGACCCAAATGAGGTAGCAAATGCAGTTACTCGTCAGGGTCTGATGTTGGGAACACATACCGCACAATTGCAGAGTATGGATTCTAAACTACGGGCTATAACCGCTTTGCTCTCCTCACTGGTTGCAGAAAAAAATGCTGCTCCTGTTGTTACACAGCCAGTACCCGCGGCTAGTGCCACATCTTCTTCCCCTGCTTCTGGAAGTATACCCCGGATACCATTACCTGACAAGTATGATGGTACTACCGACTGTAGGGTTCTTCTCAACCAGTGCAGGCTGCACTTTCGCAGTGACCCCTACACCTTCCAGTCTCATCACTCAAGGGTCACTTTTATTATCCTTATTGCAAGACAAAGCCCTAGCCGGGGTCTCTCCCCTCTTGGAACAGAACGCTCAACTCCTGAACGATGCTGATGCCTTCACTTCTGCATTATCTTCTGTATTTGGGACCTCCAGCCGCGCTGCTGCTGCAGAGTGCTCTCACTTAGATCTCCGCCAGAGCAATAGGACTGTAGCACAATACGCCATTAAGTTTTGCATTTTGACACTCAAGACCAGTTGGGATGGCAGTGCTCTCAAGGCGGCCTTTAGGAGAGGTTTGCATGAATGCATCAAGGACGAGCTTACCTATTATGATATCCCTTCTTCCCTGGATAAATTCATAACACTTTGTATTAATCTTGATTCTCAATTTCAGGAGAGACAATCTGAGAGAGACAGAACTTGTAGAATCCTTCCCTCTTGTCCTCCTACCCATTCAGTCTCTAGACTATCCTCTACCCCTTCAGCACCTCTAGTTACCCCGGTAGAGGAACCCATGGATCTCTCCTCCCTCAAACCGACAGAATCTGAAAGACAGAGAAGAAGGAGATTGAGACTGTGTTTCTATTATGGTTCTAATTCACACCAACTTAAGTATTGTGATGTACTACTGGGAAAAGCCAATGCTTAGAGGATAAAACTGGGGTACCTCTAAGCGTGGTCCCTACAAAATCCCCTCCCTCTTCTTGAATCCAGGTACCTGTTACCCTCTCCTTTCTTCAGAATTCTGTCCACACTCAGGCCTTTATTGATTCAGGGGCAGCTGGAAATTTTCTGGATCATTGTTTTATGATTATGGAAGGGTTACCTCTTCTGCAGAAAAAACACTGTCTTAAAATAACTGCTCTGGATGGCACTCCCTTTGGATCAGGTTTAATCCATTTCAAATCAGCACCCCTAACCATAACTGAGGGAGTTCTTCATCCCGAACAGTTGCAGTTTAATGTCCAACCAGTAATCCTTGGTCTTCCTTGGCTCCGTATACACAATCCACAGTTCAATGAGACTGAGGGACAGTTGGCATCCTGGGGTACATCCTGCTTTCATTCCTGTCTGGCTAAAGTTACTCTATTACTCCACATTTCCATTGCCAGCCTACAGACCCCTTTAGGCCTTCCCTCAGTATACGCAGATTTTACTGATGTGTTTGAAAAGAAAGCAGCCAATGTACTGCCACCCCACCGTCCTTACGACTGCAAGATTGACCTCTTTCCGGGAGCTCCACTTCCTAAAGGGAGGACTTATCTTCTCTCCAAAGCTGAAACCAAGGCCATGGTGAAATATATTCAAGAGAACCTAACTAAAGGTTTTATTCGCCCTTCTGACGTTCCTCCCTTCTGTGATTAATACCTTGCTTGGTATTGAAGTCATGTGCACTTCCTCCTAAGCCGTATACCATTTGGATATCTCTCCTCTTTCTCCAGATATCGCCGACTCTGATTGAGATTTCCACAGCCTCTGCTAGCTCCTGTGATGTCACACTGCTTCCGCTCCTCCGGACTGAACTGTGTGATCCTATCTGAGGATGCGCCACGCTGCAGCTTAGTGCGCTTCACCTCTGTGACCCATCGTTTCTCCAGGACATTTACGGAGGCATCCTCTCTACAGCTCCTTGTCCTCTCTTTACCGCAAAACCCTGTACCTTCCTGGAAACCTCTGGAGGTGAGTTCCATTACCCGTTGTTATCTCCAGGGTTATATCCTAAGTTTTCCTGTACCTGCCATAAGGGGTAAGCTTATCGTTATGCATAGAAAACCTAAACTACTGTAGTATAAAGATCTCTTATTTTCTGTGTACTAAACCCTTATTCATGTATCATTACTTTAATAGTGCACTTCTCCCTAATAAGATATCTACATATAAAATTAACTCATTCAGGTCTATAGTTAGGTATTAAAGTTATACCTGACTAAAACCAAAGAGAGTGAGACAAATACCATTCTATATGACAGTAGAAAATTAACCATTCACCAACAACACCTGTGTGCTAAATCTATCAGTGTTCGTTACAACTACAGAGCCCTAAACAACATCACTTTTAAGAATCGCTATCCTATTCTGTTGATCACTGAACTTTAAAACTCAAAACCTTTCCTAATGAATGAATAAAAATCCTAACCATAATCTCCTACCTTAGAGGAGAGCCCCGTGCTTGGGCAGATACACTATATGAATCTGACGACCCAATTCTTAATTCTGTTGATGATTTCTTTAAGCCAATGGCTAATTTATACGAAGATGCTCACAAACAGTTAACAGCAGAAGTCACCCTACGTGGATTGAGACAAAATAAAAGACCTGTTGAGGACTACATATCAGAATTCAAAATATGGCAGAAAGATACTGAGTGGAATCAAATTTCACTAAAGAACCAATTTAGATTGGGACTCTCTGACCTCATAAAGGATGAATTATTTAGAAATGACCTTCCTGACTCCCTAGAGGCGCTCATGGCTCTCACCATAAAAATTGACAGAAGAATTAGGGGAATAAAAACTAGAAAAACTTAGCTATGACTCTACTATTAGGCATTATCAGTCGAGAACTACTCCCTATAACAGCAAACTAAATGAAGAATCTATGGACATAGGGTTCATCAAAGGGCCACTATCTCCAGAAGAAAAACACTGCAGAAAAGATAATGCATTGTGCATGTGCTGTGCCTACAAGGATCATCCAGTGAATGAATGTCCATCCCTCAAAAGGCAAAAACCTGGTAAGTTATTTTACACTCAGCAATGTCTTACTTGAACCGCTCAAAACCCCTCATACTTACTTATTGCTGTTTCTTTACAGTGGGGTTGACACAGACTAAATCTTGAAGCAGTACTGGACTCCGGGGCTTATGCTATTTATATTGACTTGTCTGTCATTAACCAAAATAAAATACCACTCATTGAAAAGAAAAATGCTGTTTCAGTATGTCTTATTGATGGTAACAATTTAACTAAAGGTCCTATCACCCACCAAACAATACCTCTACTTGTTAATATTCAAAATAGCCACCAAGAATTTATTTCTTTTGATGTCATAACTTCCCCTATATTTCCAATAATACTAGGACTTCACTGGTTACGACAGCACCAACCATTAGTACATTGGAAACAGAACAAAATAGAGTTCTTTTCACCTTATTGTGAATCCTCTTGTTTGCTTCCCCAAACTATACTCAATATTAATGAAAATAAAAATCTAATACCCCCATATTACAAAGATTTTTCATTGGTATTTGACAAAATAGAGGCAGAAACTCTTCCTCCACATAGGAATAATGACTGCCCTATTAAACTCATACCTGGATCAGACATTCCATATGGTCATATCTTCCCTCTTTCTCAGCCTGAGTTAGTGAAATTGAAAGAGTACATTGATTAAAATCTCAGAAAAGGGTTTATTAGCCCATCAACTTCACCAGCTGGAGCTGGTATATTTTTTTCGTAACCAACAAAGATAAAACTCTCAGGCCTTTAGTGGATTACCGTGAACTCAATAAGCGCACTATAAAAGACAGATATCCACTCCTCATTATCCCTGAGCTTATAGAGAGATTGCATGGTTCAACCATTTTTACTAAATTGAACTTAAGAGGAACGTATAATCTCATCCGTATGCTCTTAGGGGATGAGTGGCTGACAGTGTTCCGTTATCACTACGGCCTTTTTGAGTACACAGTGATGCCCTTTGGGCTATGTAACGCCCCAGCCACTTTTCAGCTATACATTAATGATACATTCATTGTAATATATCTAGATGACATCTTAATTTACTCCAACAACCTTTCCCAACATATCAAACATGTCAGATTAGTCCTCTCACGGTTACAAGCACATAAACTCTATGTGAAACCAGAAAAATGTATTTCCCATAGTGCCAAAATGACTTTCCTAGGTTACCTTATCACATCAACAGGTAACAAGATGGAAGATATGAAGGTCCAAGCCATCCTACATTGGCCTATACCTAAGGACAAAAAACAGTACAAAAATTCCTTGTGTTTTTAAATTTCTACAGAAAATTCATAAAAGGTTTCTAACACATCACAAAACCCCTTACGAACCTTACAAAAGATGAAACACCTTTTGTTTGGAATACTCCTGCCAATGCCGCTTTCACATATCTAAAGAAAGCTTTCACTACTGCTCCCATACTTTCATATCCAGACACTCAGCTTCAGTATATACTCGAGGTGGAATATGCACTAGGAGCTGTACTCTTTAAAAAATCCCCAACCACGGGTCACCTTCATCCTGTGACTTTCTACTCCTGTGTCCTCTCCTCATCTGAACTTAATTACCATATTGGCAAGAAGGAATTGCTCGCTATGAAGAGCGCATTGGTAAATTGGAGGCACTTGTTGGAGGGAACCATTGAACCTATAATAATCTATACAAACCACCGTAACCTACAATACCTTAAAACCAAATGTACTCTCACGTTGAGACAAGTTAGGTGGAGTCTCTTCTTCTCTAGGTTTAACTATATTATAACCTACAGGCCAGCATCCATGAACACAAAAGCAGACATACTGTCCAGACTTCCATCAACGTCAAATACCTCATCATCTAATGGACCTTTTGTTCCTCCTAACTGTATAGTAGGAACTATTGTTGACTTCACACAGCAACTGAAAGATTAACAGAAATCTGATATAACTAAAGTAACATATGATTTAACTCATCATCAAGATGGATTGCTCTACCACCAGGACAAACTTTACATTCCCTCAAAATTGAGGGATAAAATACTTGAAATTGTCCATGACTCTAAACTAGCTGGGCATCTAGGCATCAATAAAACTCTCCATTTACTTAACAAATCCTATTGGTGGCCAAAGATGCTTCAAGATGTGATCACATATCTCAACCTGTGGTATATGCACTACCTGTAAAACCGACAGAAGACATTCTCTGGGTTATCTAATATTTCTCCCAATACCAAAAAGACCCTGGAGTGAGATAGCAATCAACTTCATTGTCGATCTCCCCAAATCAGATGGCAAAAATACTATCATGGTCGTAGTAGACATCTTCACCAAAATGACCCATTTTGTCCCGTTTCACAAACTTCCAATTAGTTTGGATACTGTGACCTTATTGATAAATAATGTGATTAAATTACATGGGATTCCATCTTCCATTACTACTGATAGGGGGACCCAATTTACCTCCAGGCTTTGGAGATAGCTTTGCAGCTCACTCGATATTAATCAACGATTATCATCTGCTTTCCACCCCAAACTTATGGGCAAACTGAACGCACCAATCAATGATTGGAGGCATACATCCCCTACTTCACTACTCAACAACAATATAACTGGTCCCAGCTTCTACCTCTAGTGGAGTTTTCTCATAACAACACCTATCATACTTCCATTAAAGGTACACCTTTCCATGCCAACTATGGATTTCATCCTGCATTCCATTTATTCCCTGACAGACTAAGTGACTGTCCTATCCTTAATTACTTCACCAATACTATTTCAGAGATGTTCACGCTACTCTCAGAAAACATCAAAAGGGCTCAACTGAGACATAAAAAATATTACGACCTCAGGCATAGACCACCACCTTCCTATGTTCCGGGAGATTTAATTTGGCTATCTACTAAAAACTTGCGCCTAACAGTACCCAGTCGGAAATTCAATAGACTGTTCATTGGACTCTTTCTCATCAAAAAAGTGGCTAATGAAAATGCGGTAACACTCAAATTACCACCTCAGTATAAGATTTACTCGACATTTCATGTCTCTCTCCTCAAGCCGTATAAAATGCTTCGAAACCATCACACCTCTCTGAATGATTCACCACCTCTGACTCCTGACACTGAATTTGAAGTTGAAAGAATAGTTGATTCTAGGAAAGTATCTGGTCGACTAAAATATCTCATTCACTGGAAGGGCTATCCAATCGAAGAAAACCCTTGGGGAGCCTCAGTTAACCTGTCTGCTCCACGATTGGTGTCTTTGTTCCATAGACGCCACCCTGAAAGACCCCCTGATGTTCCTCCCTATAATAGGAGCCTTCTGTGATCAATACCTTGCTTGGTATTGAAGTCATGTGCACTTCCTCCTAAGCCGGATACCATTTGGATATCTTTCCTCTTGCTCCAGATATCGCTGACTCTGATTGAGATTTCCACAGCCTCTGCTAGCTCCTGTGACGTCACGCTACTTCCTCTCCTCCGGACTGAACTGTATGATCCTATCTGAGGATGCGCCACACTGCAGCTTAGTGTGCTTCACCTCTGTGACCCATTGTTTCTCCAGGACATTTACGCAGGCATCCTCCCTTCAACTCCTTGTCCTCCTGGAAACCTCTGGAGGTGAGTTCCATTACCCCTTGTTATCTCCAGGGTTATATCCTAAGTTTTCCTGTACCTGCCATAAGGGGTAAGCTTATCGTTATGCATAGAAAACCTAAACTACTGCAGTATAAAGTTCTCTTATTTTCTGTGTACTAAAGCCTTATTCATGTATCATTACTTGAATAGTGCACTTCTCCCTAATAAGATATCTACATATAAAATTAACTCATTCAGGTCTATAGTTAGGTATTAAAGTTATACCTGACTAAAACCAAAGACAGTGAGACAAATACCATTCTATATGACAGTAGAAAATTAACCATTCCAACACTTGTGTGCTAAATCTATCAGTGTTCGTTACAACTACAGAGCCCTAAACAACATCACTTTTAAGAAAACTTTATGATTCACTCCAAAATTCTCGCTACTTCACTAAGTTGGATCTACGTAGGGCATACAATATTGCTCGTATATTCCCAGGGCATAAATGAAAGTATGAGGTGGGGGTAGGTGGCGCAAATGAATGCTGATTCCCTGTAACTACGTGTTACTATCCTGATGTTGGTGGTGAATATCTTAATATTCTTGGTTATATAAGTGTGAGTTTAAATAGCCTAAATTGCTACGTTATAAATGCTATTGGTCTCAACTATTCTATTTGTGTGACTAAGTATTAATAATATACTCCTTACATAAAATAAATGCCAATATGCTGTTGATTATAAAACAATTTATTAAATCTTAAAATATATATATGTATACACTTTACACAATAATGACACCGGTGTCAAAGGATACGTGGATTTTAAAAGAAATATAAAATGCTTTGAAGTATTAAGTACATAAAATGACGATAGAAATATATAAAATGATAAAAAGATATTAATACATTGAAGTTATTTTATGCCACATTGAGTTACAGTGTTATTGACATTCTGTCTACTTCTAATAGTCCAGGTTTTAAAACGTTTTAACCTTACAGTTTAGGCCGGGTATACGTGATGGTTCACTATATTATATTAATGCGGATAGTGCTGTATTTATTACGCTTTATAGTACCTTTAAGTGTATCCGTCTGATGACACTTTGTGCGTTGGAGAATACTGCGGTTAAATATATGCCGCTGTTTGATTCTCTTTAGTGTATCCGTCTGATGACACTATTTTTGTTGGAGAATGCTGCGGTTAAATATATGCCGCTGTTTGATTCCCTTGATTCCTAGGTGAGTCGTGATGTTTGAGCGTTCTAGCGGTTAAATATATGCCGCTGTGATGACTTGTTGCAGTCTAAGTTCAACCTGCAGTAAGCAAAGGATGATGTTAATCTTCGTGGTGATTCACACTGACGTATGAATATTTCCTGCGGTTCCCGTGACCGCTTAATGTGTTGTCGGTCAGTGACCGATTTAGCTCTTTAAAGGATGTTGGTTCCTGATACTTTGTTCGTGAGGTGTGAGATCTTTGCCGCTTCAGTTGTTTGTTCTTCTGCCTCCGTTTGCTGCCGGTCAGTGACCGGTCCGGCTAAGTTCTTTGAAGTTTTTGGATGGAGGTTCTGCTCTTGTGTCCTGCAAATCCGTGTGAGGGTGATCGGGTATCAACGCGTTTCGGCTTCAAAGCCTTTCTCAAGATACCTGATGAGTAGATTGGCCAGCTATTTATACCTGTTTCGGTTAACTGTTAGACTGCCAGTGAGAAATTATTGTAATTTTCACTTTTAGTCAGTTGGTGATTTTAACGTCATTATGAATTGGTTCTGGGTAAATTATCTTACATACATATTTTTCAGATATTCGTACTTTATCATTTGTGGATCTTCAATGATAGTAACTATTACTATCATAGATACCACAATCATAACAAAGGAAACTACATAAATAGATTCCAAAGACCAAATTACCACTATAATCAACACCGAAACTGGGACAATGATAGAAATAGAAACTACAGACGTGACAACTACAGACATAACGGATACACCTATAATGAATACAGGCATAGTAATAGAGAATTACAACAAGGAAGAAGTAACACAGGACATTCACACAAGGATGATCATAGACACAACACGGAAGAGGAACACACACAAGAAAACAGAAACTATATACAGCACGATTACCAAAATTCAAACAATTTTCACAATTCAAATAGAAATCACCACCATAGAAATAATTATAGAGATAATAATGAGCACTATTACAATAGAAATGAACACTATAGAGGTGAAAATAGAAACTCACTTTTCAACCGATATGAACACCACCAAGATGATAATAGAGATTCACATTTTCAAAATTATAGAAACCACCAAGATGATAATAGAGATTCACATTTTCAAAATTATAGAAACCATGGGGAAAGAAGATTTGAAAACCAAAATTATGATAATTACAACCACAATCACACTTGGAGAAATCAAAATAAAGAAAAAACAGATAGGGAAACACCAAAGGAAAATTTTAAAAGACCACAATCACCAAAAACAAAAGACAATTTCAAAAAACAGAGCACCACCTCACATCCACCAGAAAGAAATTTAGAACACCAGAACAGATACAGTGCACTAAGTCAGGAAGAAGAATCTAGAACTCCCACTACATCCACCAAAACAATTAACCATAGATCTTTTTTAGAAGAAGGCCCAAATCAAACACACGACCCACCGAAAGGAAAAAGAAGATTAGAGGAAACAGAGGAAGGGGAGGGAGAATCAAAAAAAGCAACGAAGAAATCAAAATAGAACCTAAAGGTATCTTTAATTTGAGTAAATTAATACTAAATGACAAACAAAAAACAATACTCAACAAAGGTCTATCATTTGCCCCGTCCTGTAAAATCAACAAATTTGAAACCCTGATTAATGTGAATCAATTCACAAGAAAATTAGCCTTAAAAAAAGTATTTTTTGAGAAATCCTCTGGAAAATAATGGTAATTACACATCAAAATACATTCACACCAATTACAAACAAAAATCCACTTTTAACCCCACTCAAGAAAAAGGTAGTATGATTGAAACATTTGAGAAAAAGGTAAAAGAGGATATTGAAAAACTGGAAATAAATAAGGAGCTTAAATGGAATTTAAGTAAAAAAGAAAATGAGGTTCTAAAAGAGCTGAAAGAGAACAAAAACATCACTATAAAGCAGGCTGATAAAGGGGGGGGGGAGTTGTCATTATGGACACAGAAAATTACCTCAAAGAAGCCGACAGACTATTAGGGGACAAAACCACATACAATAAATTAACAGGTAACCCTATCGAGCAAATGAGAAAGAATTTAGAAAAAATGATCACTTCAGCAAAAGATAAAGGCATAATAAACAACCAAGAATTCAATTTTATTTTAATAGAACATCCCCGAACCCCAGTCTTTTATTTCCTACCAAAAATCCACAAGGATTTAATCAACCCCCCAGGGCGGCCCATAATATCAGGAATAAATTCACTGACATCAAACTTATCGCAATACACTGACTTCTTTCTTCAAAAATATGTCAAAAACATACCTTCCCACTTAAGAGACACTAAACATTTCCTGAATCTAATTGATCATATCAATTGGAAAGAAAATTACATTCTTGTTACTTGTGATGTAAGTAGCTTATACACATGCATTGACCATTCAAAAGGCTTAGAAGCCACAAAATCCTTTTTAACTAAAGACAGCGAAATGGATAAACCCCAAAAAGAATTTATATTGCAGTGTATGGAATTCATACTCAGAAATAACATAATTTATGCTTACCTGATAAATTCCTTTCTTCTGTTGTGTGATCAGTCCACGGGTCATCATTACTTCTGGGATATAACTCCTCCCCAACAGGAAATGCAAGAGGATTCACCCAGCAGAGCTGCATATAGCTCCTCCCCTCTACGTCACTCCCAGTCATTCGACCAAGGACCAACGAGAAAGGAGAAACCAAGGGTGAAGTGGTGACTGTAGTATAATTTAAAAAATATTTACCTGCCTTAAAAAAAAAACAGGGCGGGCCGTGGACTGATCACACAACAGAAGAAAGGAATTTATCAGGTAAGCATAAATTATGTTTTCTTCTGTTATGTGTGATCAGTCCACGGGTCATCATTACTTCTGGGATACCAATACCAAAGCAAAAGTACACGGATGACGGGAGGGCTAGGCAGGCTCATTATACAGAAGGAACCACTGCCTGAAGAACCTTTCTCCCAAAAATAGCCTCCGAAGAAGCAAAAGTGTCAAATTTGTAAAATTTTGAAAAAGTATGGAGCGAAGACCAAGTTGCAGCCTTGCAAATCTGTTCAACAGAGGCCTCATTCTTAAAGGCCCAAGTGGAAGCCACAGCTCTAGTAGAATGAGCTGTAATTCTTTCAGGAGGCTGCTGTCCAGCAGTCTCATAGGCTAAACGAATTATGCTACGAAGCCAGAAGGAAAGAGAGGTAGCCGAAGCCTTTTGACCTCTCCTCTGACCAGAGTACACGACAAACAGGGAAGACGTTTGTCGAAATTCCTTAGTTGCCTGCAAATAGAACTTGAGGGCACGAACTACATCCAGATTGTGCAGAAGACGTTCCTTCTTTGAAGAAGGATTCGGGCACAAAGAAGGAACAACGATCTCCTGATTGATGTTCCTGTTAGTGACTACCTTAGGTAAGAACCCAGGTTTTGTACGCAGAACTACCTTATCTGAATGAAAAATCAAATAAGGAGAATCACAATGTAGGGCTGATAACTCAGAGACTCTCCGAGCCGAAGAAATAGCCGTTAAAAATAGAACTTTCCAAGATAACAACTTTATATCAATGGAATGAAGGGGTTCAAACGGAACTCCTTGTAAAACGTTAAGAACCAGGTTTAAACTCCATGGCGGAGCAACAGTTTTAAACACAGGCTTGATCCTAGCGAAAGCTTGACAAAAAGCCTGAACGTCTGGAATTTCTGACAGACGCTTGTGCAACAAAATGGACAGAGCTGAGATCTGTCCCTTTAATGAACTAGCCGATAAACCCTTTTCTAAACCTTCTTGTAGAAAGGACAATATCCTAGGAATCCTAACCTTACTCCAAGAGTAACCTTTGGATTCACACCAGGATAGGTATTTACGCCATATCTTATGGTAAATCCTTCTGGTAACAGGCTTCCTAGCCTGTATCAGGGTATCAATAACCGACTCAGAAAAACCACGTTTTGATAAAATCAAACGTTCAATTTCCAAGCAGTCAGCTTCAGAGAAGTTAGATTTTGATGTTTGAATGGACCCTGAATCAGAAGGTCCTGTTTTAGAGGTAGAGACCAAGGTGGACAGGATGACATGTCCACTAGATCTGCATACCAAGTCCTGCGTGGCCATGCAGGCGCTATTAGAATCACTGATGCTCTCTCCTGTTTGATTCTGGCAATCAATCGAGGAAGCATCGGGAAGGGTGGAAACACATAAGCCATCCCGAAGGTCCAAGGTGCTGTCAAAGCATCTATCAGAACCGCTCCCGGATCCCTGGATCTGGACCCGTAGCGAGGAAGTTTGGCGTTCTGACGAGACGCCATGAGATCTATCTCTGGTTTGCCCCAACGTCGAAGTATTTGGGCAAAGACCTCCGGATGAAGTTCCCACTCCCCCGGATGAAAAGTCTGACGACTCAAGAAATCCGCCTCCCAGTTCTCCACTCCCGGGATGTGGATTGCTGACAGGTGGCAAGAGTGAGACTCTGCCCAGCGAATTATCTTTGATACTTCCATCATTGCTAGGGAGCTCCTTGTCCCTCCCTGATGGTTGATGTAAGCTACAGTCGTGATGTTGTCCGACTGAAACCTGATGAACCCCCGAGTTGTTAACTGGGGCCAAGCCAGAAGGGCATTGAGAACTGCTCTCAATTCCAGAATGTTTATTGGAAGGAGGCTCTCCTCCTGATTCCATAAACCCTGAGCCTTCAGAGAATTCCAGACAGCGCCCCAACCTAGTAGGCTGGCGTCTGTTGTTACAATTGTCCAGTCTGGCCTGCTGAATGGCATCCCCCTGGATAGATGTGGCCGATAAAGCCACCATAGAAGAGAATTTCTGGTCTCTTGATCCAGATTCAGAGTAGGGGACAAATCTGAGTAATCCCCATTCCACTGTCTTAGCATGCACAATTGCAGAGGTCTGAGATGTAGGCGAGCAAAAGGTACTATGTCCATTGCCGCTACCATTAAGCCGATCACCTCCATGCATTGAGCTACTGACGGGTGTTGAATGGAATGAAGGACACGGCATACATTTTGAAGCTTTGTTAACCTGTCTTCTGTCAGGTAAATCTTCATTTCTACAGAATCTATCAGAGTCCCCAAGAAGGGAACTCTTGTGAGTGGAAAGAGAGAACTCTTCTTTTCGTTCACCTTCCATCCATGCGACCTTAGAAATGCCAGTACTAACTCTGTATGAGACTTGGCAGTTTGAAAGCTTGGAGCTTGTATCAGAATGTCGTCCAGGTATGGAGCCACCGAAATTCCTCGCGGTCTTAGGACCGCTAGAAGAGTACCCAGAACCTTTGTGAAGATTCTTGGAGCCGTAGCCAATCCGAATGGAAGAGCTACAAATTGGTAATGCCTGTCTAGAAAGGCAAACCTTAGATACCGGTAATGATCCTTGTGAATCGGTATGTGAAGGTAAGCATCCTTTAAATCCACTGTGGTCATGTACTGACCTTTTTGGATCATGGGTAAAATTGTCCGAATAGTTTCCATTTTGAACGATGGAACTCTTAGGAATTTGTTTAGGATCTTTAAATCCAAGATTGGCCTGAAAGTTCCCTCTTTTTTGGGAACTACAAACAGATTTGAGTAAAACCCTTGTCCTTGTTCCGACCGCGGAACCGGATGGATCACTCCCATTAATAAAAGATCTTGTACGCAGCGTAGAAACGCCTCTTTCTTTATTTGGTTTGTTGACAACCTTGACAGATGAAATCTCCCTCTTGGGGGAGAGAATTTGAAGTCCAGAAGGTATCCCTGAGATATGATCTCTAGCGCCCAGGGATCCTGAACATCTCTTGCCCAAGCCTGGGCGAAGAGAGAAAATCTGCCCCCCACCAGATCCGGTCCCGGATCGGGGGCCCTCGATTCATGCTGTCTTAGGGGCAGCAGCAGGTTTCCTGGCCTGCTTGCCCTTGTTCCAGGACTGATTAGGTCTCCAGCCTTGTCTGTAACGAGCAACAGCTCCTTCCTGTTTTGGTGCAGAGGAAGTTGATGCTGCTCCTGCTTTGAAATTACGAAAGGAACGAAAATTAGACTGTCTAGTCTTAGCTTTGGCTTTGTCCTGAGGCAGGGCATGGCCTTTACCTCCTGTAATGTCAGCGATAATCTCCTTCAACCCGGGCCCGAATAAGGTCTGTCCCTTGAAAGGTATATTAAGCAATTTAGATTTAGAAGTAACATCAGCTGACCAGGATTTTAGCCACAGTGCTCTGCGTGCTTGAATGGTGAATCCTGAATTCTTAGCCGTAAGTTTGGTTAAATGTACTACGGCTTCCGAAATGAAAGAATTAGCTAGTTTAAGGACTCTAAACCTGTCCGTAATCTCGTCCAGCGTAGCTGAACTAATGTTCTCTTCCAGAGATTCAATCCAGAATGCTGCAGCAGCCGTGACCGGCGCGATGCCTGCAAGGGGTTGCAATATAAAACCTTGTTGAACAAACATTTTCTTAAGGTAACCCTCTAGTTTTTTATCCATTGGATCTGAAAAAGCACAGCTATCCTCAACCGGGATAGTGGTACGCTTAGCTAAGGTAGAAACTGCTCCCTCCACCTTAGGGACCGTTTGCCATAAGTCCCGTGTGGTGGCGTCTATTGGAAACATTTTTCTAAATATTGGAGGGGGTGAGAACGGCACACCGGGTCTATCCCACTCCTTAGTAACAATTTCAGTAAGTCTCTTAGGTATAGGAAAAACATCAGTACTCGCCGGTACCGCAAAATATTTATCCAACCTACACATTTTCTCTGGTATTGCAACTGTGTTACAATCATTCAGAGCCGCCAAAACCTCCCCTAGTAATACACGGAGGTTCTCCAATTTAAATTTAAAATTTGAAATATCTGAATCCAATCTGTTTGGATCAGAACCGTCACCCACAGAATGAAGCTCTCCGTCCTCATGCTCTGCAAGCTGTGACGCAGTATCAGACATGGCCCTAGTATTATCAGCGCACTCTGTTCTCACCCCAGAGTGATCACGCTTGCCTCTTAGTTCTGGTAATTTAGCCAAAACTTCAGTCATAACAGTAGCCATATCTTGTAATGTTATCTGTAATGGCCGCCCAGATGTACTGGGCGCCACAATATCACGCACCTCCCGAGCGGGAGATGCAGGTACTGACACGTGAGGCGAGTTAGTCGGCATAACTCTCCCCTCGCTGTTAGGTGAAATTTGTTCAATTTGTACATATTGGCTTTTATTTAAAGTAGCATCAATACAGTTAGTACATAAATTTCTATTGGGCTCCACCTTGGCATTGGAACAAATGACACAGGTATCTTCCTCTGAATCAGACATGTTCAACACACTAGCAAATAAACTTGCAACTTGGCTACAATTTTATTTAATAAAAACGTACTGTGCCTCAAAGAAACACTAAACGATTAATGACAGTTGAAATAATAAACTGAAAAACAGTTATAGCATCAATCCTTGAAAACAACACAACTTTAGCAAAGGTTTCCCATTAGCAAAGCAAAATTAATTAAATTACAGAGTAACGTTTTTTATCACAGTCAATATATAATTCTCACAGCTCTGCTGAGAGAATCTACCTCCCTCAAAAGAAGTTTTGAAGACCCCTGAGTTCTGTAGAGATGAACCGGATCATGCAGGAAATACAATGAGCAACTGACTGGAAATTTTGATGCGTAGCAAAGAGCGCCAAAAACGGCCCCTCCCCCTCACACACAGCAGTGAGGGAGAAACGAAACTGTCATAATTAGAATAAGCAACTGCCAAGTGGAAAAATAGCCCAAACATTTATTCACTCAGTACCTCACTAAATGTAAACGATTCTACATTCCAGCAAAAACGTTTAACATAATCAATACATATAAAAAAATTCTTATGTACTTTTTACAGAGTAATTCCAGTGAAGTACCATTCCCAGAATACTGAAGTGCAAAGTATACATACATGACATTATATCGGTATGGCAGGATTTTCTCATCAATTCCATTGTCAGAAAATAAAAACTGCTACATACCTCTATGCAGATTCATCTGCCCACTGTCCCCTGATCTGAAGTTTTTACCTCTCCTCAGATGGCCGAGAACAGCAATATGATCTTAACTACTCCGGCTAAAATCATAGTAAAACTCTGGTAGATTCTTCTTCAAACTCTGCCAGAGAGGCAATAACACACTCCGGTGTCATTGTAAAATAACAAACTTTTGATTGAAGTCATAAAAACTAAGAATAATCACCATAGTCCTCTTACACATCCTATCTAGTCGTTGGGTGCAAGAGAATGACTGGGAGTGACGTAGAGGGGAGGAGCTATATGCAGCTCTGCTGGGTGAATCCTCTTGCATTTCCTGTTGGGGAGGAGTTATATCCCAGAAGTAATGATGACCCGTGGACTGATCACACATAACAGAAGAAAACTATTTTTCTTTCAACGGAAGTCATTATATACAAAAAAGAGGAACAGCTATGGGCACGAGATTCGCACCCAGTTACGCTAATTTATTTGTAGGACATTTTGAGGAGCAATTTCTATCGAACACTCCGTGGGGTGCGAATCTCGTGCTCTATAAACGGTTCATAGATGACATATTCATCATTTGGAGAGGAGATGAGGAACTATTAGATGAGTTCATACTAGACTTCAATAATAACGACTTCGGTCTAAAATTTACACATGAACATAACAAAACTAAAATCAGCTTCTTAGATATAGAGATAGCCATAATAAATAACGAAATCACCACAACGACTTTTTTTAAGAAAGTAGATGCAAATAGCTACATTGACTACAAAAGTTGCCACCATACAAAGTGGAAGAATAATATACCTAAAGGACAGTACTCGAGAATAAGAAGGAATTGCACCAAAGTAACTGACTACGACACACAAGCTGAAATTTTAGACAAGAGATTTGCTGAAAAGGGATATCATCCTAAAATTCTAGTAGACACAAAAAAACAAGTCAGATCAATAGATAGAAAGGACCTTCTGGAGGATAAAAATAACATGATGAAACATGAGGACAGAGACCCATATCACATTACATTTATCACCACATATTCCAGCCAACACAAACAGATAGAAAACATTATAAAGAAACACTGGCATCTTGCAAGAAGTGACCCTATCCTTGGAAAAAGATTAAAACAACATCCTGATATCATATATCGAAAAGCTACCAGTCTGAAAAATATCCTAGCACCTAGCGAGTACAAACAACAAAAAAACCACACTATCCAACGAGACCTTAATAATGAAACCATATCTGGCTTTTTCCCATGCCATGAGTGCAAATCTTGTAAACACAGCACCAAATCTAAATCAGTCAGGTCAACTGTGACAAATAAAGAAGTAAAAATAAATGACATCATCAGATGCACGGATAACAATATCATATATCTAATAGAATGCACTTGCAAACTTCAATACTTAGGCCAAACAAGTAGAAAGTTGAAGGATAGGATGAGAGAACACATCCTAAATATTGAAAAAGAAAGAGATAACACAAAATTATACGCACACTTCAAAACATGCCATGAAGGAAACCCAAATGAAATGTTATTTTGGGGCATTAAAAAGATTAAACCAGACAGCAGAGGAGGCAATCTAGGGAAAAAACTTTTACACCAAGAAGCCAAATTAATATTCGAAATGGGTACTCTACACCCAAAAGGTCTAAACAGTGAAATGGACTTAAACGCCATCCTGTAGTACACCCCAAACCAAATTATCTATGGACTTTAATTACATCCGGATTACACAATAGTCATATATTAAACACATCAAGGAATAATCATATTCAAGATGTCTAATAATTTATTAGACATACGAAATAATATAAAAGACATTTCCAAACATTCCAGACGCAAAGTTAAAGATGTACTAGTCCATAGCTATACAAACCAGTTCATCGCTATACGATCCAATACTCCAAACCTGGAGTTAATGATGTACCAATTCCACAATCAAACAACGGTTTTAGTTAGGGATACATATATGTTAGAATCCGTCAACTAAGAATAAGTCACACATTAGAAATTCTAGGTGTTGTAACTTCTGACCAACAAACTCATGATATGTAAAATATGCATAAGTTAATAAAGTAACAATCTACACCATAGAATAATTGGTCGATCCATAACTACAACCCTAAAAAATTTTCAAAATACTAAATATCGTATTTAAACTTTACCCATAATTTTACCTTTAAATTTTACCCAAAGTCAAAGTGTATGCCAATAATGATTTTTTACGCCTCAACACAAACTAGCGTATAGCCAGAAATATCTAAGGTACGTATTAACACACATCAAAATGTGCACAACAATAAATGAATTTTCACAGACCACAAAGTATAAATTTCTAAAAAATGTGTCTGTATGGAATATATCCCAAAATCTTGATATATGTTTAATAACATACTCCTTATAGCCAAGTTGCAATATCGTGCACAATAATAAATTGAAGATCCACAAATGATAAAGTACGAATATCTGAAAAATATGTATGCAAGATAATTTACCCAGAACCAATTCATAATGACGTTAAAATCACCAACTGACTAAAAGTGAAAATTACAATAATTTCTCACTGGCAGTCTAACAGTTAACCGAAACAGGTATAAATAGCTGGCCAATCTACTCATCAGGTATCTTGAGAAAGGCTTTGAAGCCGAAACGCGTTGATACCCGATCACCCTCACACGGATTTGCAGGACACAAGAGCAGAACCTCCATCCAAAAACTTCAAAGAACTTAGCCGGACCGGTCACTGACCGGCAGCAAACGGAGGCAGAAGAACAAACAACTGAAGTGGCAAAGATCTCACACCTCACGAACAAAGTATCAGGAACCAACATCCTTTAAAGAGCTAAATCGGTCACTGACCAACAACACATTAAGCGGTCACGGGAACCGCAGGAAATATTCATACGTCAGTGTGAATCACCACGAAGATTAACATCATCCTTTGCTTACTGCAGGTTGAACTTAGACTGCAACAAGTCATCACAGCGGCATATATTTAACTGCTAGAACGCTCAAACATCACGACTCACCTAGGAATCAAGGGAATCAAACAGCGGCATATATTTAACCGCAGCATTCTCCAACAAAAATAGTGTCATCAGACGGATACACTAAAGAGAATCAAACAGCGGCATATATTTAACCGCAGTATTCTCCAACGCACAAAGTGTCATCAGATGGATACACTTAAAGGTACTATAAAGCGTAATAAATACAGCACTATCCGCATTAATATAATATAGTGAACCATCACGTATACCCGGCCTAAACTGTAAGGTTAAAACGTTTTAAAACCTGGACTATTAGAAGTAGACAGAATGTCAATAACACTGTAACTCAATGTGGCATAAAATAACTTCAATGTATTAATATCTTTTTTTTTTTTTTTTTTTTTTTCATAATTATTTCTTTATTGAAAGAATTTTTTTTTTGTATACAAACAGAGGTCAAAATTACAATCTTTCCATATTTGTACATTATAACAGTGAGTAGACTATAATTTACTATCTACTTGCGAATATGGACCGTGATTAAAGTTTACAGACGTTTATGACCTGACCTATGACGTATGTGGTCAATATAAATTAACATAAACTAATTCAACCTAAAACATCTAAAACCTATAAACATATAAACAGGCAGTAAACATTACATCTTTGGTATTTAATATAATTGTTTCATACCCAGCATATTTTTCACATGTAACCAACCCAGAGAATGAATTAACTATATAAAACGCATATCTATGCCTATCCATGCCGGGAGGAATTAGACATATGGTATGTAAAGGTTAGCATTTTCTATTGTTTCTGTGTAACAAGACTTCTAAATGAGTCCCAATAAAACAACATATCATTATAGAGCTGCAATCGATTACTTCTAAGAAAATAATATCTTTCTAGCTTAATTAAGTTGTTAACTTTTTCTCTCCATGAATCTAGTGAAGGAGCTGTGGTCGTTTTCCAATGGGAAGCTATCAGGACCTTTGCTGCATTGAACATTAATTGTGCTAGATTCCTTTTTATTACACATTTTAGTTCATCATATGAATTAAATAGGCAAACCCTAGGTGATATTGGCAGATTACCTGATGTCGCTAGATTAACCTCTCCTACAATCAAATTCCAAAAATCTTGTATTATTTGGCACGACCACCAGATGTGTCCCAAGTCCCCCACTGCTCTTTTGCATCTCCAACATTTATTAGAAGCTTTGGGGAACATATATTGAAGCCTGTGTGGAGTGAGATACCATCTCAGCATAATTTTATAATTAGTTTCTAGGCCTTGAGTAGAATGTGCAGAATGGGCTGTTCTTTGAAATATATCTGTCCACTCTTTGGCACTTATCTGCAGGTTCAATTCCTTTTCCCATTTCTTGGTATAATTGTGTGTCTTTGGGGTGTTTGATTTTAATAGTATTTTGTACAAATGTGAGATTATTCCTCTTATTGGGAGGCCAGTATAGCACATGTTTTCGAAAGCAGTTAAGGGTCTGAGAAGGTTGTATCTTTCTTTGTGTGTATTAATATAATGATTAACTTGGTGATATCTCAACCACGATGTGAAGAGGCCTCTACCCATTTGTTCTATTTCAGGCTTGGGTTTTACTTTATTTAAGTGCGTCAAAGAGGTTATAGGTATCAATCTGTTGATGGTCGTGTCAGAATCTAGGATATAGGATTTATTAACTGGCATATCTGGGTTAGATAGGATAGGGGTTAGGGGGGAGAATCTACTGGATATCTCTCTATTTTTAATACAGATTGATTTCCAATCTGAATATGTGTTGTCGACGGTCTGTATTGGTTCCCCTTGTGTGAAATAAGATATATTCGGGGTCCAGCATGCACCTCCAAGTTGTTGACTGCCTGAGATATCGTGTTCGATCTGTATCCAATGTTTAGAATTAGCCTCACTAAATCTGCACCACTCTATTATCTTGTGTAAAGAGATTGCTTTCTTATACCAAATAAGATTTGGGACACCCAGGCCTCCCAATTCTTTAGAAGCATACATGGTTGATCTGCAAATTCTGGAAGGTTTGTTTCCCCATATATATTGGTTAATTGTTTTTTGTAATTTATGGATATAAGTTTCGGTGTGGGGGAGTGGTAATGTCTGTAGAAAGTATAATATCTTTGGTAGTAGTATCATTTTAGTTGAGTTAATCCTGCCTACCCATGACGTATGCCTAGATTTCCATGTAGATGTTAACCTACTAATATCTGCAATGAGTTTTGAGAAATTTGTTTTGCGTGTAATCTCGTTTTTAGGGGTGATATTAATTCCTAAGTACTTAATTGAACCCAGTCGGATGTTAAATTTGCTACTTTCCTTAATTTTATTTAATTCACTTTGATGTATATTTATGGGGAGGATATCTGACTTGGTCATATTAACCGAGAAATTTGAGACTTTCCCATAATCCACTAGGATTTTCTGTACCTTTGATATAAATTCCTGTGGAGATGTTAAAGACATAAGGATGTCGTCCGCGAACATAGATAATTTATATGTTTTGTTTTTAATCGTTATTCCTTTGATAGAAGTGTTATTTCTTATTTTAGATGCTAGGATTTCCAATGATAAAACGAATAATAAGGGGGACAAAGGGCAGCCCTGCCTAGTTCCATTTCGAATTTCAAATTGTTCTGAGAGGGTGCCGTTTATACGGATTCGCGCCGAGGGGAAGGCATACAACGCCATAACCTGTTTTATAAATAGAGGTGGAAAGTTAAATTTATATAATACTGATTCCAGAAACGACCAGTCCAGCCTATCAAAGGCTTTTTCCGCATCTGTTGATAATAAAATTGTCGGGATGTTGTTTTTATTTACATATTCTATCAGGTCTAATATTTTTATGGTATTATCTCTTGCCTCCCTCCTCGGCACGAATCCTACTTGGTCTGGGGAAATCAACTTGGGTAAGAATTTATTCAATCTGGTAGCTAATATTTTGGCGTAAATTTTTAAATCTAGATTCAGAAGGGAGATGGGTCTAAAATTAGCAGGTTGGTCACTCTTTTTTCCTGGCTTGGGTAGTACAGTGATAAAAGCTTGCAGCATGTCATCTGGGAATAGTCCCTTCTCTTCAACTTCGCAAAACAAATTTAGCATATGTGGTAATAGTTCCCTTTGGTGTAACTTATAGTATAGGCCTGAGAACCCATCTGGGCCGGGGGCTTTATCTGTTTTAATTGTTTTGATTGCCTCCATAATCTCCTGCTCTTGAATTGGGGACCTTAGTGATTCACTCTCATCCTCTGATAAGGTGTTTATATGGACTCCGTCTAGATATTTGACACATTGTGAGAAGTGTTGTTCTTGCATTCTGTTTGGAAATAAATTGTAAAGGGAGTGAAAATAATTTTTAAAGGTGGCAGCTATTTGTTTAGTGTCTTCCACTATATTACCATTTGGCTGTTTTATCGAATGAATGTATGTTTTAGTTTGTTTGGTCTTCAGGGACCTTGCCAGATAACGACCTGGCTTATTCGCTTCAGCATAAAATTTCTGTTTTAGTTTAAGGGCTATAGTTTGTGCTTTGATGTGTAAATATGTTGTCATTTTTTCCCTATAAAAGTTAAGTTGCTCTTGTATTTTCTTGTCCTGTGGGTGTAGTTTATGCAGGTAATCTAATTGTGATAGTTCTTTTGAAATGTGAGTGTATTCCTCTCTGTTAAGTTTGTTTCTGTATGCGGTGGCTTTAATCAGTACTCCCCTAATATAGCTCTTGTGAGCTTCCCATACCGTGGAGGGGGATGTTCCTGCCTGTGTATTTACTTTGAAATATTCTCTAAGTTCTGTTTGCACTAATTTATTTATTTCTGGGTTCAGAAGGAGTGAAGGGTCTAGCCTCCAACTATACTCTCTGATAGGTGCTGAGGGCCACTTGATGCTACACTTCACCATGGAGTGGTCAGACCATGCTGTATGTAGAATGGACACGTTTTCCACCAATGACAGTGTGATGTGGTCAACCATTATATAGTCTATTCTGGAGTGTGTTTTATTTGGATTTGAAAAGAAGGTGTAATCTCTTTTAATTGGGTTATGTATTCTCCACGGGTCGTGAAGGCAAAATGTCTTAATAAAATTCCACATTGCTTTGAGGGTCTTTTTGGGCACCTGTATTTTACTGTTTGAGCTGTCTAGTTTGGGTAGTATTGGGACATTAAAATCTCCCAAAATCAACAGTTGCCCTACTTGGATATCTCTAATTAAGGGGATAATGGACTTAAAGAAGGTGGCTTGTCTTTGGTTTGGGGCGTATATATTTACTATGGTTGTGGGCTTATTGAATATCATTCCACTGACAGCTAAGAATCTACCTTCTCTATCTTTAGTTTGATTTATTAAGGTAAAAGGAATCGATTTATGTACAAAAATACTAACACCATTTATTTTTTTCTTTGGGTGTGCACTGTGAAAACATTGTGTGTAATTTTTATGGAAGTATCTGGGAATGTTGCCCCTTTTAACCCCTTAATGACCGAGGACGTGCAGGGTACGTCCTCAAAAAAAAGGCAGTTAACGCCTGAGGACGTACCCTGCACGTCCTCGGTGTGGAAAGCAGCTGGAAGCGATCCTGCTCGCTTCCAGCTGCTTTCCGGTTATTGCAGTGATGCCTCGATATGGAGGCATCCTGCAATAACCTCACATGGCCATCCGATGCAGAGAGAGCCACTCTGTGGCCCTCTCTGCACCGGACATCGATGGCCGGTATCGTTGGTGGGTGGGAGCCAAATTGGGAGGCGGGTGGGCGGCCATCGGTGTGCCGCGTGATGTCACGGGGGGCGGGATCGGGGGCGTGACCGTCAGGGGCGCGCACGGGCGTGCGCGCGTGCACGGAGGGTGGCGGGCGGGCGCGTGCACGGGGCGGGAGCGGGTGGGAACCGCTACACTACGGAAAAGTATTTCATAATCATTTCATAAAACCTGGCTAATCATGTTTGTGCAAAAGCACAAAAAACGATCGTGGAGGGGTGGGGGGGTTGGTTTGTGTGTGGGGAAGCTACACTACAGAAAATTTCAACAAATTAAAAAAACAAACCATTTTTTTCTTCTAAACTGGGTACTGGCAGACAGCTGCCAGTACCCAAGATGGCGCCCATTAAGTTAGAGTGGGAGGGGATAGAGCTGTTTGGGGGGGGGGTCAGTGAGGTTGGGGGCTAAGGGGGGATAGTACACAGCAGCATATGTAAATATGCTTAAAAAAATCATTAAAAAAAAATATATATAGCTTTTATTTTAGTACTGGCAGACTTTCTGCCAGTACTTAAGATGGCGGGGGACAATTGTGGGGTGGGGGAGGGAAGAGAGCTGTTTGGGAGGGATCAGGGGGTCTGATGTTTTAGGTGGGAGGCTGAGCTCTACACTAAATCTAATATTAACCCTGCAAGCTCCCTACAAGCTACCTAATTAACCCCTTCACTGCTAGCCATAATACACGTGTGATGCGCAGCGGCATTTAGCGGCCTTCTAAATACCAAAAAGCAACGCCAAAGCCATATATGTCTGCTATTTCTGAACAAAGGGGATCCCAGAGAAGCATTTACAACCATTTGTGCCATAACTGCACAAGCTGTTTGTAAATGATTTCAGTGAGAAACCTAAAATTGTGAAAAATTTTACGTTTTTTTTTAATTTGATCGCATTTGGCGGTGAAATGGTGGCATGAAATATACCAAAATGGGCCTATATCAATACTTGGGGTTGTCTACTACACTACACTAAAGCTAAAATTAACCCTACAAGCTCCCTACATGCTCCCTAATTAACCCCTTCACTGCTGGGCATAATACACGTGTGGTGCGCAGTGGCATTTAGTGGCATTCTAATTACCAAAAAGCAACACCAAAGCCATATAAGTCTGCTATTTCTGAACAAAGGGGATCACAGAGAAGAATTTACAACCATTTGTGCCATAATTGCACAAACTATTTGTAAATAATTTCAGTGAGAAACCTAAAGTTTGTGAAAAAAATTGTGAAAAAGTGAACGATTTTTTTTATTTGATCGCATTTGGCGGTGAAATGGTGGCATGAAATATACCAAAATTGGCCTAGATCAATACTTTGGGTTGTCTACTAAAAAAAAATATATACATGTCAATGGATATTCAGGGATTCCTGAAAGATATCAGTGTTCCAATGTAACTAGCGCTAATTTTGAAAAAAAAGTGGTTTGCAAATAGCAAAGTGCTACTTGTATTTATGGCCCTATAACTTACAAAAAAAGCAAAGAAGATGTAAACATTGGGTATTTCTAAACTCAGGACAAAATTTAGAAACTATTTAGCATAGGTGTTTTTTGGTGGTTGTAGATATGTAACAGATTTTGGGGGTCAAAGTTAAAAAAAGTGTTTTTTTTTTCAATTTTTCCTCATATTTTATAATTTTTTTATAGTAAATTATAAGATATGATGAAAATAATGGTATCTTTTGAAAGTCCATTTAATGGCGAGAAAAACGGTATATAATATGTGTGGGTACAGTAAATGAGTAAGAGGAAAATTACAGCTAAACACAAACACCGCAAAAATGTAAAAATAGCCTTGGTCCCAAACGGACAGAAAATGGAAAAGTGCTGCGGTCATTAAGGGGTTAAAGTGTGTCTCTTGTAATCCTAGAATATCGCCCTGTTTTTTTAATAGGTCCTGAATTGCTAGGGATCTTTTTTGAGGGCTGTTGAACCCCTTAACATTCTGAGATATTAAACTTAACACAGTTTCTTTTTTCATGTCTTGTGATTTACCTGTGCTTGTTTGGGACTGAGCCCTGTGTCTGGTGATGCAACATTTCCTGCCAAAACATAATAACAACAAACCATAATACAACTATTATTAACAATACAAACTATTCCTAACCTGTAGTTGGTTACAGGGGGGTATATAACCAAAAAGAATTCCATGTGGAACTCTATCTGCCCAATACATATCTGTTAAATACTGCTGTATTCAAGCATTAATTATTTTCTTTATGTATAGTGTGTATAAGTTCAATGTCCTTGGGAACCTGAGAAGAGAAAAAGACAAAAACACAAAAAAAACCCAGTATACTGAAAAATGCAACAAAATAGAAAGGAAGCAAAAACATAAGTTCTGATTCATGAAAGGATACATTTGTAGGCCTGGTATAGGCCATCTGCATATGCCATCTAAATAACTCTTAAAGTCACTTTTGTGTGCTGGATTTATTTTTCCTCTGTACTCTTTGCCAGTCCGAGTTTCTGTGATGAGTTAATGTCTCTTTACTTGCAAGCAGGTCTTGATCTGTAAATTTTCCGGCTTCTGGTTTTACTGGAGGGATTTCTAGTTTGCGGCAACAGTCTATCATTTCTGATGGGGATGAGCATATTGCTCTTCTGTTATTCCAAATGACCACCAATTGGAAAGGGTAGCTCCATCTGTATTTGATATTCATGGACCTTAGATGTGTGGTTAATGGAGACAACTCTTTACGTCTTTGAAGGGTCCTGGTAGATAAATCAGCATATATCTGCAGGTTTGCTTCCTCGAAGTGAATAGGCTGTCTTTCTCTGGCGTTTTTCATTATCTGCTCCTTCACCGCATATTTAGTTATTTTGACAATAGTGTCTCTTGGTGGGGCCCCCTCTTGTGGAACGGGTCTAAGGGCTCTGTGTGCTCTGTCTATTTCCACTGGCAATGACCCATTCTTGATTGTTTAGATTGGCAAACAGGGCTTGTACATATTTAGGTAAATCTGTCACTTGAACTGCTTCAGGAATACCTTTAATTCTTATATTATGTCTCCTGGAACTGTTCTCCAGGTCTTCTATTTTGTCTTCCATCTGTTGAATAGTGGTATCTTGTTGTTCCATTTTCGTGCTTATTTCATCTTGAAATGTATTGAATGCACTACAGTTCTCCTCTAATTTTTCTACCCTGTTGCCAATATCTGAAATGTCTTTTTTTAAATCCGAGATTTCATCTTTGATGCACTGTTTTACTTGCATTAGTAGTGATGCAAAGTCTTTTTTGGATGGTATTGATGATAAAAGTGATTTTGGAACACATATGGTTTCCTGTTCTGCCTCTGATTCAGATTCTGAGTTTGACGACTCCTGTACCTCTTTAGGAGATGCAGATGGGGATAAATCTGTGCTCTGAGTGTTTACCGTTTTAAAAAATTGGTCCACTGATGGTGTAGATGATCCTTTAGCATTATCCTTTTTCCCTTTATCTTTCTGCGACATTTTTCTGGGTGACATGATCCTGAATGATAGTGTATCTGTCCTGTGATAATCAGGGGAGCCGTGTACTTGTGATAAAATGCTGCGTCTGGTTTAGTGCACTGCAGTAAAGTTATAAGTCGCGGTTAATTTTAACTTTGTGAATTCCACGTGCTGGTTATATCACAAGACTGCTTCTCTGACTGTCCTGTGTATTCTCCTGTATTGATCACTTATGCGTGAAAGTTTAAGAAACTGTGTGAGATAAAGGACTCCCTTGGTGTCACCCTTAATAGATATCTTTGAAGATGATTTTCTACATGTGTTGATTTTGCTTCCCAAGCCTCATGTTTCATAAAGTGTTCTGTTGTGAACATGCATCGGGTAGTGTGGCTTTATTTCTCATGGCTTTAACTGCTTAGGCTGTCTCGTAATCCCCGCTGCCATGCTTGGCTAAGGGAAGCGTGGTGTCAAAATGGCGACCGCCACGTGTGTTGCGTGTACCGGGTAATACCTAAAGCAAGTAACAGTCTTATGTGTTCATTCGGGTGGCCGTTCTAGGTTATTACCTTAATATTGCTCCAACAGTGTTCCTTCTGCTCCGGTTTTTACCTGCCTCCTGTATAGCAGGTTTTCATCGCCACATTGACCTCCGTAAGAGCATCTTTCTCATCCCATATTGCGTTGTGCTGTGTTGCGTCCTAATGCTCTATTTACCATCTCTTTCTTTTCCTCAAATATGGGCTTAGCCTCTTAAAAGATATGTGTCTCTGTCTGGGTCTCCCAAATTTGTTTTTTGTCGCTCTGTTAGACATGCATTGGGCCGATGCTCCGGAGCTCACTTAATGTGCGGCCATCTCCTGTGAGTGCCGGCTCCGCCCCCTTATTAATATCTTTTTATCATTTTATATATTTCTATCGTCATTTTATGTACTTAATACTTCAAAGCATTTTATATTTCTTTTAAAATCCACGTATCCTTTGACACCGGTGTCATTATTGTGTAAAGTGTATACATATATATATTTTAAGATTTAATAAATTGTTTTATAATCAACAGCATATTGGCATTTATTTTATGTAAGGAGTATATTATTAATACTTAGTCACACAAATAGAATAGTTGAGACCAATAGCATTTATAACGTAGCAATTTAGGCTATTTAAACTCACACTTATATAACCAAGAATATTAAGATATTCACCACCAACATCAGGATAGTAACACGTAGTTACAGGGAATCAGCATTCATTTGCGCCACCTACCCCCACCTCAGCTTATTTCTATAAAACATTGGGATATAGTTTTATAAGGTGTGCATTATTCCCCTCCTTACTTACAGTCTAATCACTATCCCAAACGCACATAAATGAAAGTATACCTTCAACTCAAAATCAGGACATTACGAATACCTCGTAATGCCTTTTGGGCTGTGTAATGCCCCTGCAGTCTTCCAGGCATTTGTCAACAATGTCTTCCGTGACCACCTCCAATCGCACTGTCATTGTCTATCTGGATGACATCCTTATTTTCTCCTCCACCCTTGAGGAGCATCATGAACATGTGAGACAGGTACTTATTCGCCTCAGAGACAATTCCCTGGTAGCCAAACTGGAGAAATCTGAGTTCGACCAAGTGCAGATCCAGTTCCTTGGCTATGTTATCTCAAAGGAGGGTTTTGCCATGGATCCTTCTAAGCTTACCGCAGTCTTGGAATTGCCTCAACCCACCTTATTAAAGGAACTACAGAGATTCTTGTGGCTCTCTAATTATTACCGCAAGTTTATAAAGAACTTCTCCCAAATAGTTGCTTACCTCAATGTGTTAACTAAACGAAATAAAGACTGCAAGAATTGGCCTCCCGAAGCCGTGGATGCCTTCTCTCAACTGAAAAAGGCCTTTTGTTATGCTCCTTTGCTTCGCCATCCTGATCCTGACATGCAGTTCACTTTAGAGGTTGACACCTCCGAGATTGGAGCTGGAGCAGTCTTAACCCAAAGGGATCCTTTATCCTCCAAGTTGCACCCTGTAGCCTTTTTCTCCAAGCTCTTTACTCCTGCAGAGAAGAATTATGATGTGGGTAATCATGAACTCTTAGCCATTAAGATGGCCCTGACTGAATGGCGTCATTGGCTAGAGGGTACCACCAATTCCATTCAGATTCTCACTTCAGAATCTGACCTACCTTGAGACTGCTCATCGACTCAATCCTCGACAGGCCAGGTGGGCCTTTTTCTTCTCCCGTTTTAACTTTGTGGTCTCTTATCTTCCTGGGACCAAAAATAAAAAGGCTTTCCTGTCAGTTTCCTCAGTCTAGTAATTCCTATCTCCTATTGAACACATTATACTCCCCTCCTGTGTGGTTGCTCAACTTAACACCTCTCTTCTTCAAAGACTGCAACATGCCCAGTCTAGAAAGCCTCCTGAAGCCGGTCTTTCTATTGGTTTACCCCTGAACTGCTATACTGCTGGATTGTCTTCCTGTTGCAGCTGAGGACTGCCCTGCCTGCTGTGAGTACTGCTTACCTCATTTCACAAACTCTCTCTGCTCTGGGATATTTCCTATTATTCCACTTGACGCCGTGATAAGAAGACATCTTATCTGATAGTGGAATATCCCACAAGCATTACACATGCCTTGAAAGTGCACCCCAAATCCTGCACTACCTGCTGCATCTCTATAATTTTAAATCCATCACTGACACCTTCCTTGGCAAAATCCTAACTCCATTAAATTAAAAGAATCCCAAAACTTAAAATCCTCTTTCATTGCCACAGATATACTTACAATATGCTCTGGTGTCTTAATCCCTACTGGAATTATATTACATGCAAAATTAAGCTCACCCAACAACCTTTGCATCTCTCTGAGCATTAACTCCCTTCTATCCATCATACCAGCAATCAACTGCTTCGCTTTCTCCACCTTCTCTTCTGGTAATTCACACTGCTCCTTAATTGACTCAATAACTATACCTAGAAAAGCAAGCCTTGTTCCAGGTGGTTCAGCCTTCCCAGATGCCACAGGAACTCCCAATTCTTCCAACATGCTAATCAAAACTTCTTTCAACTGTTTACACATGTCAGACTCAGCAGGCTCAACTACCATAAAGTCGTCCAAATAATGCACAACTCGGATCCCATTCTTTCCACTAATAGCCAATGCAGAAATGTACTTCATTTCTCAAAAATAGAACAACACTGAACATCCCATGGGTAAATATTTTTTAACATAACATTTTTGATCACATTTGCAACCCATTAATTTAAATTTTGGGGGATTTAATGGCAACAATGTAAAAGCCGATTCAATGTAAATCTTAGCCATAAGTGCCCCTTACGAGTCTCCCTTACCATCCTTACTGCACTATCAAAAGACTGATATTGTACAGTAGTATCTACTTTATCGATTACATCGTTAACTGACCCGCCCCTAGGATAAGATAGATGATGAATCATTCTATAATTTCTTTTTTCTTTCTTAGGTACCACTCTAAGGGGGGATACAACCAAGCCTACAAATGACTTATTAACAAAAGGCCTAACTGAACTTATCTAACTTTTCCTGCAAAACTTCAGTAAACTCATTTGCTGAATTTAATTCCTACATTTTTCTGAACCCAAAACAACAGATTTCACTGGAACCACTAAACCATCCTTTAAAACACTATCCAACAATACCCTATCCTCAGCTGGATACTTCACCTTGTCCTATAATGTTCTTCTCCACTGACCTAGCCCTTTTTTGAGGCTTACCTTCACCTGCCTATCATACACTTCTATTTACTCAGCATCACCCCCCAGACCTATCCCTTCTCCTGCATTGACCCCTCTCCCTGCGCCTGAACTTGTAGCCTTGAAAAACTGTGTCCCCCGACATCTTAGAAGGCCTACTGGGCCTCAAACTATCTCTCTCAACAGCAACAGAGATCGATACTCTCTGTGAGGCCTGTGTCCCATTCTGCACCTGCTCCAACTTCCTCTTTGCCTCCACATATTCTCTCCATTTGTCAAGAAACTCTTAGGGATCTTCCTATTTCTTGGGGCCATAACTCCTCTCTGCTATCAAGGTAACTCTGTTCCTGAAAGACAAAAAAGGTTAGTCTTAAGCACTTCCTGTCTGATCACAGTTACATACCTACCTCTCTCCACCAACCTACCTGCCTCTTTTTTTTTTAAATATTTTTTTTTTATTGAGGTATTTGCATAAAACATAAATAATACACAATACACCTTTTTGTCAAAAGAATAGGATACAAACATAAATAACCAAAACATTTCAGCGTCTATATAATACATTGACTAAAGGCTAATGAGACCTCGATTTTTCAATAATATATCATGTATAACTGACCAGTTAGAAACATGGTTTTAGGCCCCAAGGACCAGGAGTATAGAAAATAAAAGTTATCTGATGGTCAGAAGTCTAGCTCCTTAGGAGCTTCAAAAGGAACGTGAACAAGGGGGAAGGGGATATTCAGCGGGTAAGCACCGCTATAGATAGAAGGGAAAGGGAGGAGGGCGAAGCCATATATATATGCTAATATTTTAAGAAACTTGGAGGGGGGTTTTAGTCTTGCCAATGAAGGAAATTGAATGGGCCATGAAGCAGGGTCAACTATCCATTCATTGTTAGTTATGCATATACATAGTAGGGGTAAATATATAGGTTAAGTAATCTTTAAGTAGACAGATAATACATGTTTTATTAATTCCTGAACTTAGATGAGGTAGAAGGCTCTGGTAATATGGGAGTTTTATAATTATAGGGGGATAAAGTAGGTAGTAGGCAATAGGGTTATGATAACTTGTGTTAGGATTGGGTATCAATAGTATGCAAAAACTAAACTCATATCTAGGCTAGCAAGGGAAGTCCACTGCGAGTATGATAACCTGAATAGGAATGTACCATCATTATAAGGTGTAAGTTATATTAATACCAAGCAACTAGTGAACATATAAATCATTAGTAGTGTTCAGACTATGAATATAGATAGACCTTTAGATAATGAGGTATATTTTTATAAGTCATGAGCTATATGCTTTATAGAAAATATGTGAGGGTGGAATTAGTTATCCCTAAACTTAGTTCAGCAGTACCAGTAACTCTTTAACTAGGTAGAGTTTGCCCGGATATATATATATAGACATATCTAGAGAAGGGAGTATTATAAGTCTTGAGAGTTAACTATGAAAGTAGACACTGCTAACTTACAATCCATACCCCAAAAGAGGACATCAGGGACTCTCCCTAGAGGGAATGACGTGGTGAATGGAATCTAGTGGAGTATCTATCTCCTGCTATATACTGGAGTCTGATTATAAATAAATGAAAAATACTTGGCGTATATAATATAGCCCCTATGGTTACCAGAAGCAAGCATTATCGAATGATGTTATTTTACATGTAGTGTGATTGCGTTTTAAAGCGAACATTAAACAGACATCTGTGCATAAGAGTTATCAGGTAACAAAAAGCCTAAAACAATAGCTGAGCACTTATTTATAATAATGTGAGCTACGTATCATCTGATGATATGAGTGTTCTCACGGAGTATACATATTGAGTGACATTTCATCATTACTACTGAGGGCTTTGCTATAGAAATATAGTTAGGTTATGTGGCCCTGGGGCTTAATTGGGAACACACTCATCCTTAATGAAACTAGTACAATATTTAAGTCTGGTATTATCAAATATAACAAATGAGGTGGAATGTTCATAGGTCATGTATCTAGAGAATTTAACTGCTAAGCTAACTCATGTACTGTGATAATTGTGCAATACCCAAAGCTGGAGCTGGGACCCATTGCATACAGTAAAACTATAGGAGAATATTGTCATGCGTGCTGTTACCTAACAACACAAAACATATAAACTTCAGTAATACAATAAATGTATAGATCTCGTTAAGCGTAATCTAGTTGGCTTATGTCCCTCAACTGGAGGCTATAGAAAACTTGAACAGAGTACATTAAGAAGCTGCTGCATAATATGTGGGGCAGCAAGATTCCACAAAGGGGAAAAGAGAAAACAGGGCTAAAGAGAGCTAGGGAGAGTTTATGCACTGCCAGAGTACATTAAATATATGTGATATAGCGGCGGCAGTTACTGTAAACATCTCACAGGTATATACCAGTAGTCTGTTACAAGGAGGTATAAAAAAGGTCTCCTAGGTCTATACTGTAGGACACTTTCCCAACAAAATAGCTTCTAATTAACAGATTGTTATATTGAACATTTCCCATCTTGTGTAAAATATTACAATATGTGAGCATAGAAGCTCTAGAGAGATAAAAGATGCTAATATGTCAAATTGGCTATCGTCATAAAAAATGTAGAGGTTGATCCTTAAGGGAGCACCTGCTTTGTATACCCACAGTAACGAGTTAAGTCACAGCAATGACTAGTGAAAGATAAGAAAAACTGCAGGGGGGAGCTGTGTGGATGCACTAAAACAGTGATAAGGCATATACCTTAATCACATACATATGTCTAAAATATCATTTCACATAGTATGAAGGTCTGTGAGAGAAAAATATATATCTATATCTATGAGCATCATTCTTTCAAAGCCTATGACCCTTGTAGTTATCTACAGCTTGGTATTGTCACATATATTTGTAGGCTAGAGCAAATCATCAAAATGTGAGGCTCTTATTATTAAAAGTGTGGATTGTAGGAGCATGTTGGGATTTGCATCACAGGACTCAAAAAAAACCCACCGCAATATCAGATATAATCGGTTGACCAAACATGTGCTGACCGTACATATTATTACATTATACAGGGTAACCGGTTATGACATATACATCAAGAGACATGTCTTACTGAGTTGCTCACAAAACTAATTCTAAATCTCTGCTCCTTGTGGAGCTATGTAAGGTAATATGTTCAAAGATGCAGAACAACCGTAGCTTGGATCCCTAAGTATAAGTCTCCTAATGGCAAATAGAATAGCTAGGGGCCTAAAATAAGCACTCATATTTGGTATGTGAAAATCTGCATAAACCATACTAGTGGAAAGACATTCTTAAGGTACAATTAACTAATCATGCATCTGACTAGAACCTTAAATTTTATAATATACATATAACAATATGTGAACTGGTTCAGACCCTTAGTTAGAATTTGAGAGCCCTATATGTAGTACTTTGTGCACAAGAAAAACAAATAAAGAGGAGGAATTATTATATCATGCAGCATCTTAATATGATAAATGTCCCAGGTTAAAGTCACAATGGTAAAGTTAATTACACTGGTGTGGACAGTTCAGCATGGGAACAGTACTCAAATCGATTTCCAACCCTTTTACTAAGTGAATGCGAGTGGGGTGGTTGGTATAAAACCACATCTGTATAAATGTCTGCATAGGTATAAGTCTCCTATCTCTGGGTTCTCATGCTAGAGTGCAAAACAGATAATAAAATAGGGCATGCGAAGGAACCAACATGTAAGTAATGCCTGGCTTCCTGTGAGGGCGGAGCTAGCAGAGGGAGCGCTAGCACGACGCTCTGTGGGAAAGAGCTAACCTCCATCAGACCCAGGCGATTATTTTCCTTGACCCAGAGCTAAAGGGGTTTGGAAGCGCTACATGTCGCCAGGAAGCCAATGTTACCTAATGGCCCTGTCGGTGAGGGCACAGCAGGATAGGCTTGCCTAGATACACACTTCAGCCTATGGAGAAGAACTTTATCTCTATTGGGAACTCGAGTGACACTGAACAAGTGGAAGTGTCTATGCACCAAGTGGGGAGTGCGGAGATACGCTAAGGAGATCGTGCAGTATCAGTGGAAGTGAGCCAGCGTGAATACACAGGTGCCCAACAACAATACCTTCTGGGAGTCTTACCTGCGGATCACCGACGATATAGAGAGGAGTAGAGTGGCCAGCCTGGGCTTATTGACTGGCTGGGACGGCTGAAGTTGCACTCCTGCTGCGGAGGCCGGTGCGGACCACACGTGATCCCAGAAGAAGAACAGTGCAGTTGGACGCGCCGCAGCAGAGGTAAGCCGGGTCACTCAGAGAAGCCGCAGGAGGGAGGTATAACGCTGAAGACAGACGGCACAAAGGTACATAGCCAGGTAGAAAGGCCCCCTGAGCTGATGCAAAGAGACTTGCCGTGAGTCGTAACAAATGACACTTTATGTGCCCTACTACTATGGGACTTATCTCTGACACTGATTAGAGGGAGACAAAACTGACGGCTCAGAATAGGCTTCCTGAACAGTACCAATACATATAACATGCCGGCTTGCAATAATCACTGCTTGTTTATGCTTAAATTACTGTGAGCAAGATTGTATCTTGAGCAAGTGAAAGAGGGCTCCACGCTTGGTTCGAACGGAGTTTGGCCCAGAATTATACATTGCCACAATATGATATTCCAAGTTATCTCTTATCTTGTATGCAACACGATAATTAAAAACCAAGATAACTTAACAAAGATATATTGAAGTTTGATATATACTTGGGACTGACTATTGTTAATAACCACACTGAGGTTCATATTTTGTCTATATTTGCCAAGGTTAGGGCAATGAGCTGACTCTGGAATTGAAGCCCCTGTGATATATTCAAGAAATAGTGTCTGGGCTGTCAACATTACATACAGGCTTTAATTTCAACACGTGGATCTGGAGAAAGGCAGGCTTTCTCTAATCTCAGGCCGAAGATTAAGGAGGTGTTTAGACAATTAAGACTATAGCACCAACAACTTATATTTCTGCGTGGTCCGGTCAAACCACGATCAGAAAACTGACTATCACCTGGAGAAGTATTTTTTGCTTTAACCGATCTGTTGGGTCGCCTCTTATAGGAAATCAAAGCAGCCCAGGCTGATACAAACAGAGGAAGGAAAAATCTGTGCAGTACGGAAAAGTGGGGAGTTGCAGGTGCCACTACAAACTTGTCAGAAAGAGGGGCAGTGGTATATTCTAACATACCTAGCCACTGGGAGAAGCTATTTTGGACTCAGAGACAGGCAGTCCCCTCTCCAGTGGGCTAATAGCTGGTCAGGATTAGGGCGTGAGCCCAAGTGCTATAGTCCACTGATCCAGGTCCATTAGATAGAGCTGAGTGGATGCCACCCTCATTTAAACTGATTATTATCTACTCTGTATAGAGTACATTGTTAGTTAATATTGTCTAGCATAGAAGATACCACGGATAGTGGATGGAATTAAAAGATAACCTCTTTCAGGCTTTGCAGGGGATGGATTTCTACTGCATGTATTTGGCCTGTGAATGTCTCATGTGAGTCCAAGTTTGTAAAAAGAAAAATCCATATACTAGTCTGGGGATTCTATTGAAAAAAAAAAAAAGTTGCTTAAATTTAACTTTAGCAGGTTGTATAGAGAATGGCTAAAGGACCACAGATCTAAAGTGTAAACAGCCTAATTTAGATAGGGAATTTTGATACTTAAATAAGCCCACTATTAGTGGCTTTTCTCAGATAAATAGTCTAGTAAGACTGGGATTTGCCTAGTAGGGGATTAACCCCTTTTTGGCTGTTATAAATCTAGGAGGTGCCAGTCTATTAAGAGCAAATCCAAACATACGGAAGTTTGAAGCCTACTATATGCAGGATATGGTATACTCCTATATTTAGGAGCACATTGTTGAGGTTTCACTGCTAGAACCAAAAAGTAAGTTAGAGGCGGCAGATAAAGTCGCTGAAGCACTCAGACCAATTGTTTCAGGTGGTCCTGGAATATAGGTCCTGACTTTGGGTGGTGACACATTAATTTACACTTATTTAAGGGCACTTGGGTTGGTTTTGGGGGTCTTTTTGTACTTCACCCCCCCTCTTGGGTTTCCTCACCCCCTTTCACTTTCCCTCTCCCATTTCTCACCTTTTTTTTTTTTTTTTTTTTTCACTCCCTTGATTCCTCTCACTTCACGGATCCACTTTAACCTGTGAGATTTCTATTTATCACAATTAACTGGAACAATATTATTTTGTTCCCTTACTCATGGACAAATTTATGTCCCACTCTAAATCTAATTCACCTGCGATGCCACCTAAACATAAGGACAAAAGGACCAAGCCTAGCGAGCCGGAGGCCTGCAGCGACTTAAGTCTGAGTAGTATCGATACTACAACATTATTGAATCAAATATCTGAATTGTTTATGCCTCAATTTGATGTTTTAAAACAAGAGATAAGTAACCTATCAGCAGAAGTCAAGCAGTTCTCCCCTAGACTCATAGAATTGGAAACAAAAGTTTCCGATATGGAGGATAAGCTTTCTACCCAAGAACAGATAAATGAGACACAAGATAAGACCATACATATGTTACAAGTCAAGCTAGAGGACTTAGAGGATAGGTCGCGGCGCAATAACCTTAGGGTTATTGGGCTACCTGAAACAGCTGAATATGCCGATCTTCTAAAATTTGCCTCTACCACTCTTCCGCAATTAGTTGGTAGTCACATAGAAAATTTAGTCATTCCTGTGGAGAGAGCGCACAGAATAGGGCCAATACGTGATAAATCCACTTTTCTACAGAAACCTAGACCAGTCATAATTAAATTTTTAAACTTTCAAGATAAGTTTCACATTTTAAGACTCTATCGTAAGAACAATGGAATAAAGCTAGGCCAGACAAAGCTGCTACTGTTTCAAGACTTTTCGATGGAAACGCAAACAAAGCGGAGGGAAATGGCGCCATACTGCTCCAGGCTAATTAATGCCAACTTGAAGGCTAGACTACTGTATCCGGCTAAAATTGTACTGGAGAAGGATGGTGCCATATTCACATTCTCGAAAGTTGAAGAGGTCAAGGCCTACTGTCAAAAGAACGGGGTTCAGTGATGCTAGTGAGCGCCCTAGGCGAAATATGTATAAATGGGATTGATGTTGGTTTCAATATTGAAAATATTACTTTTCATAGGTCCAGACTGTTTTGATGTTTACCTCATTCTCTTTCTTTTATTTGTATGGTTTATGGTTCTAATTGTACTGAAAAATGGGAAGGGAAGGATGTGTAGTAATGTGGGGGGAGCACAGGCTCCCCAACAATTATTGAGACTGGTTAAAAATATTAGATATTTGAATGTTAAGTTTCGATATTGCTGTATTAGTAATTGGTATGCGGGGACTCGGGACCATTTTTTTTTCTCCTTCTCTCTCCCCCCTCTCGCCGAGATCTAGCAAAGGTCCTGATAAATAGAGATGAACAAACTTAATATACTATCCTGGAATATAGGGGGAATTTCCTCACCTATTAAGCGGAAATTAATGATAAAGCTTCTGGGCTCCCATAAACCGGACTTAGCCTTTATCCAAGAAACCCACCTATCACCGGTAGAAGCTGCTAAATTACAAACCAAATGGGTAGGGGAGGTCATATTCACACCTTACAGCCAAAGGAAAAGAGGGCTAGCTATTTTGCTCAACAAGCATCTAGATTACCAAATCTTAACAACACATAACGACCTAGATGGAAGATATCAAATCCTTGAAATGATAATAAATAAAAAATCTTATGTTTTTTGTAACCTCTATGGTCCAAACAAAACAGATAGAGAGTTTTGGGAAATGTTAGGGCTGAAACTTTTCCAGTTTGTTGGGAAAAATATAATAGTAGCTGGGGATTATAATATGACTTTTTCTTATACCCTAGATAGATTTAATAGCAGATCAACTGACAGAAAGACTAGGGAAACCAAGATTCTCCACAATTTCTGCCAGAGACTGGCACTAAAGGATGTTTTTGGCGGATTCAACATCCAGAGGGGGTATACGTGCGAGTCCAGGTCATTCAGATCCTTTTCAAGGATAGATTTTTTTCTAGTGTCCAGTCAATTGATGAAGTCCGACATAAAATCGGATATTAAAGATATTAAGGTTTCTGATCATGCTATTATTTCATTGGAGATCCAACATGGGGCCCCCACCCGGAGTAGTAATGTGCGCTTCTTTTTTCCACAATATTTGGTCCAGAATATCAAATTTAGGTCATGGCTGCAAGAGAGATGGAGAGAGTTTTTTAAACACAACAAAGATTATTTGAGTAAACCCGAAATCCTCTGGGAAACTGCCAAGGCGGTCCTTAGAGGGGAAATAAAAGTGTATTTAATTAGGACAAAGTGACGAAGGGTTCAGAGGGAGGAACAACTAGCCAATACACTTAAAAATGCATACGTACACTATATTCAGGATAAAACTATATTCAATTGGGATAAATATAGAAAGATTAGAGGGGAACGTGACCTTTTCCTCAAACAAAAGATGGTAGAAGAGGATCAGAAGCAAAAAGCTTTTTTTGCAGGGAGCCATGGCATCTCGGCTAAAATATTAGCTAAAATTGTAAAAAATAGACAACAGAAAAACTTTATCTCAGCTATCGATTATCAGAATACGAGATTTAATAAGAGCTCAGAAATAAGACAAGTCTTCCTCGAATATTATCAAAAGGTATACGCTCCCAGTACAATAGACCAAGATAACAAAGAGAAATTTTGGCAGAAGATCAGAATACCCCAGATTACAGATCATGATTTACAAATGTTGAATGAATCTATTACAAGAGAAGAGATATCAGATGCCATAAATAATCTAAAAGGAGGTAAATCCCCTGGGCCGGACGCCTTGCCAGCCGAGTTTTACAAACTCTTACAAGACCAAATTCTCCCCCTTTTACATGTATTATTCAATGATTATTTTATCGAAAATAAACCTCAATCCTCTTTGTTTACAGCTTCAAACGTGGTCCTGATTTTAAAGAAGGGAAAAGATCCTAGTTCTCCTTCATCTTACAGACCTATTTCCCTTCTAAATCAGGACTACAAATTGTTGACGGCCATTATTTCCAATCGCCTCAAAAAATGTTTACATTATATTGTGCATCCAGACCAGTCAGGATTTATGACAGGACGTAATCCAGTCAAAAATATAAGAAGAGTACATCTGGTCCTGGACTACTTTGCAAATAAAGTCTACAAGACGGCTCATTCTATACCTGATCTTGCAATCCTTACAGTCAACGCCGAAAAGGCGTTCGACTCGATCGGCTGGGATCACCTTTTCGAGTCACTAGGGAGATTTGGATTGACAGGGGCATTCCACCAATTTGTACAGAGAATTTATAAAAATCCATTATCAGCAATTATAGTAAACGGGGAAGCATCAGATAGATTTCCCTTGAGACGAGGGACAAGACAGGGTTGCCCATTATCCCCGCTACTGTTCAATATATCCCTAGAACCCCTGGCAATCTATTTGAGACAGGAACTGAAGGGGATTAGAATAGGTTCTCAGGAGATGGTGCTTTCACTCTTTGCGGACGATCTCTTGTTATTCCTAAGCAGTACAACTCAGTCCATACTGCAAGTCTTATCTATATTTAGGCTGTTTGGATCTTTCTCGGGCTACAAGACTAATAACGAAAAATCGGAATTGTTATGGATTCATAAACCGCCTCAGGCAATAACCCACCCGTTCCATGAAACTACGTGTATACAATATTTGGGTTTAAGCTTGAGTAGGAATCCTAGGGATTGGTATAGACTGAATTTTCCTAAATGTATTAAGGAAATACAAGACAAAACTCAAATCTGGGTCAATCTACCACTTAGTATCTCGGCTAGAATCATGCTCATAAAAACTATTATTTTTCCTAAATTGCTATATTTCCTCCAAAATTTTCCATTACTATTATATAAGAAAGACATTCTTAAGTTACAGAGGTTGTTTAATAATTTCATTTGGTGGGGGAAAAAGCCACAGATAGCTTTTGAAACTTTAACACTCCCAAAGCAGTGTGGAGGCCTTGCATGTTCAAATATTAGAATCTATAACTATGCAGCTGTATGTAAATTTGCGTTAGATTGGATTACTGAGAAAGGCAATGTTACACTGTATGACCTGGAGTCGCATTTGATTGCCCCTTTCGACCTAAAAGCAATTTTGCACATTCCAACAATAAAATTGCCGGCTAATATATTACAATATGTTACCATCAAAGATGTTGTCAGGACGTGGCAGAAAGTGTGTATAACAACCAAGATTAATTTTTGCAAATCGGTTTTTCTCCCACTTACAGGAAACCCAAGCTTTTCGCCAGGGTTGAATATGTCGGTCTTCTCTAGATGGGCACAAGTTGGTCTTCATTCATTAGGCCAATTATGCCAGGAGAATAGCCTGGTAGTTAGATCCTTTGAGGAGTTGAAAGGTGAATATAATTTAGAAAGGTCAGCCTTTTATGCCTATCTACAAGTATGCCACTGGATTGGAGATTTAAGAACCGAAACAGGGACGGAAATTGATAAGGGGGAAATTGGCAGAGTGATTCAAGCTTATACGGATGGGGCTAATAGAATCTCACTAGTATATAAAATGTTAATCAATACTCAAGGGGAAACTCATATGAATGGATTATTTGCGAAATGGGATAAAGTGCTACCATCAGTAGAAGAAGAGCGGATCGCCGCCAGTGTTAGGTTAGCAATGAAAGCAACGACCTTAGTTACCTGGTGGGAATCTCATATTAAATTAGTGAACATGGCATACCTCTCCCCTGCTCAAATAGCTCAATGGAGGGGCAATACAGTATTAGGAGAATGTTCCAAATGTAGACAAGAAAGGGCAGATTTACTTCACTGCTTCTGGAAATGTCCGAAGGTGAGGCAATTTTGGAATAAAGTCAATTACTGGTGTAATAAGGTTTTGGGAGTCCAGACGGAGTTCTCACAGTTTGAGATATTTTTTCTATTTCAATATAATAACAGTAAACCTGAAATTAACCATAAATTTCTGAACGCAATGATATTAGTAGGGAGAAATGTGATTCTTTCTAATTGGAAGAGTGGAGGTGACCTTAAGTTATCTGAATTTCTCAGGAAAGCCCAGTATCAGATATTACTCGACCAGTATAATATAAAAATTACTAATAACAAACAATTACGGCAATTCTTCACTAAATGGAAATTGATGATTCTATCCCTACCTGTAGCTATCCAGAGGCAAATATTGGTAGCCTTCAAGAAGTCTGAGTGGTTTCAGCAACAGATACAGGTCGGAGAGCTCCCAAGAACATGGTCATTTGACTAGGTGGTTGACGAGAGAGGGAATTATTATTATTATTATTATTTTCCCTTTCCCTTTTTTTTTTTTTTTTTTTTTTCTTTTAGGTCCAAGAGTCGCCTACATTTGGTAACACTGTTAACAGGGAATGAGTTCCAGTGGAGCAAGGCTATACTTCACTGGATTACATTGTGACTTTACATTTTGGAGGTATATTGTTTTTTTGTGTGTTGGGGTAGGTAAATTACCTATTGAACATGGAACTTGTAATTTCTCAGGCCTAGATTTAGAGTTCGGCGGTAGCCGTCAAAACCAGCGTTAGAGGCTCCTAACGCTGGTTTTGGCCGCCCGCTGGTATTTGGAGTCAGTGATTAAAGGGTCTAACGCTCACTTTACAGCCGCGACTTTTCCATACCGCAGATCCCCCTACGCCATTTGCGTAGCCTATCTTTTCAATGGGATCTTTCTAACGCTGGTATTTAGAGTCGTTTCTGCAGTGAGCGTTAGAGCTCTAACGACAAAATTCCAGCCGCCTGAAAATAGCAGGAGTTAAGAGCTTTCTGGCTAACGCCGGTTCATAAAGCTCTTAACTACTGTACCCTAAAGTACACTAACACCCATAAACTACCTATGTACCCCTAAACCGAGGTCCCCCCACACCGCCGCCACTCGATTAAAATTTTTAACCCCTAATCTGCCGACCGCCACCTACGTTATATTTATGTACCCCTAATCTGCTGCCCCTAACCCCGCCGACCCCTGTATTACATTTATTAACCCCTAACTTGCCCCCCACAACGTCGCCGCCAGCTACTTACAATAATTAACCCCTAATCTTCCGACCGCAAATCGCCGCCACCTACGTTATCCCTATGTACCCCTAATCTGCTGCCCCTAACATCGCCGACCCCTATATTATATTTATTAACCCCTAATCTGCCCCCCTCAACGTCGCCGACACCTACCTACACTTATTAACCCCTAATCTGCCGAGCGGACCTGAGCGCTACTATAATAAAGTTATTAACCCCTAACCCACCTCACTAACCCTATCATAAATAGTATTAACCCCTAATCTGCCCTCCCTAACATCGCCGACACCTACCTTCAATTATTAACCCCTAAACTTCCGATCGGAGCTCACCGCTACTATAATAAATGTATTAACCCCTAAAGCTAAGTCTAACCCTAACACTAACACCCCCCTAACTTAAATATAATTTTATTCTTACGAAATAAATTAACTCTTATTAAATAACTTATTCCTATTTAAAGCTAAATACTTACCTGTAAAATAAATCCTAATATAGCTACAATATAAATTATAATTATATTGTAGCTATTTTAGGATTAATATTTATTTTACAGGCAACTTTGTAATTATTTTAACCAGGTACAATAGCTATTAAATAGTTAAGAACTATTTAATAGTTACCTAGTTAAAATAATAACAAAATTACCTGTAAAATAAATCCTAACCTAAGTTATAATTAAACCTAACACTACCCTATCAATAAAATAATTAAATAAACTACCTACAATTACCTACAATTAACCTAACACTACACTATCAATAAATAAATTAAACACAATTGCTACAAATAAATACAATTAAATAAACTAGCTAAAGTACAAAAAATAAAAAAGAACTAAGTTACAGAAAATAAAAAAATATTTACAAACATAAGAAAAATATTACAACAATTTTAAACTAATTACACCTACTCTAAGCCCCCTAATAAAATAACAAAGCCCCCCAAAATAAAAAATTCCCTACCCTATTCTAAATTAAAAAGGTTACAAGCTCTTTTACCTTACCAGCCCTGAACAGGGCCCTTTGCGGGGCATGCCCCAAGAATTTCAGCTCTTTTGCCTGTAAAAGAATAAATACAATACCCCCCCCCCCCAACATTACAACCCACCACCCACATACCCCTAATCTAACCCAAACCCCCCTTAAATAAACCTAACACTAAGCCCCTGAAGATCTTCCTACCTTGTCTTCACCATCCAGGTATCACCGATCCGTCCTGGCTCCAAGATCTTCATCCAACCCAAGGGGGGGTTGGCGATCCATAATCCGGTGCTCCAAAGTCTTCCTCCTATCCGGCAAGAAGAGGACATCCGGACCGGCAAACATCTTCTCCAAGCGGCATCTTCGATCTTCTTCCATCCGGTGCGGAGCGGGCCCATCTTGAAGCAGGCGACGCGGATCCATCCTCTTCTTCCGATGTCTCCCGACTAATGACGGTTCCTTTAAGGGACGTCATCCAAGATGGCGTCCCTCGAATTCCGATTGGCTGATAGGATTCTATCAGCCAATCGGAATTAAGGTAGGAATTTTCTGATTGGCTGATGGAATCAGCCAATCAGAATCAAGTTCAATCCGATTGGCTGATCCAATCAGCCAATCAGATTGAGCTCGCATTCTATTGGCTGTTCCGATCAGCCAATAGAATGCGAGCTCAATCTGATTGGCTGATGGGATCGGCCAATCGGATTGAACTTGATTCTGATTGGCTGATTCCATCAGCCAATCAGAAAATTCCTACCTTAATTCCGATTGGCTGATAGAATCCTATCAGCCAATCGGAATTCGAGGGACGCCATCTTGGATGACGTCCCTTAAAGGAACCGTCATTCGTCGGGAGACATCGGAAGAAGAGGATGGATCCGCGTCGCCTGCTTCAAGATGGGCCGGCTCCGCACCGGATGGAAGAAGATCGAAGATGCCGCTTGGAGAAGATGTTTGCCGGTCCGGATGTCCTCTTCTTGCCGGATAGGAGGAAGACTTTGGAGCACCGGATTATGGATCGCCAACCCCCCCTTGGGTTGGATGAAGATCTTGGAGCCAGGACGGATCGGTGATACCTGGATGGTGAAGACAAGGTAGGAAGATCTTCAGGGGCTTAGTGTTAGGTTTATTTAAGGGGGGTTTGGGTTAGATTAGGGGTATGTGGGTGGTGGGTTGTAATGTTGGGGGGGGGGGGTATTGTATTTATTCTTTTACAGGCAAAAGAGCTGAAATTCTTGGGGCATGCCCCGCAAAGGGCCCTGTTCAGGGCTGGTAAGGTAAAAGAGCTTGTAACCTTTTTAATTTAGAATAGGGTAGGGAATTTTTTATTTTGGGGGGCTTTGTTATTTTATTAGGGGGCTTAGAGTAGGTGTAATTAGTTTAAAATTGTTGTAATATTTTTCTTATGTTTTTAAATATTTTTTTATTTTCTGTAACTTAGTTCTTTTTTATTTTTTGTACTTTAGCTAGTTTATTTAATTGTATTTATTTGTAGCAATTGTGTTTAATTTATTTATTGATAGTGTAGTGTTAGGTTAATTGTAGGTAATTGTAGGTAGTTTATTTAATTATTTTATTGATAGGGTAGTGTTAGGTTTAATTATAACTTAGGTTAGGATTTATTTTACAGGTAATTTTGTTATTATTTTAACTAGGTAACTATTAAATAGTTCTTAACTATTTAATAGCTATTGTACCTGGTTAAAATAATTACAAAGTTGCCTGTAAAATAAATATTAATCCTAAAATAGCTACAATATAATTATAATTTATATTGTAGCTATATTAGGATTTATTTTACAGGTAAGTATTTAGCTTTAAATAGGAATAAGTTATTTAATAAGAGTTAATTTATTTCGTTAGATAAAAATTATATTTAACTTAGGGGGGTGTTAGTGTTAGGGTTAGACTTAGCTTTAGGGGTTAATCCATTTATTAGAATAGCGGTGAGCTCCGATCGGAAGTTTAGGGGTTAATAATTGAAGGTAGGTGTCGGCGATGTTAGGGAGGGCAGATTAGGGGTTAATACTATTTATGATAGGGTTAGTGAGGCGGATTAGGGGTTAATAACTTTATTATAGTAGCGCTCAGGTCCGCTCGGCAGATTAGGGGTTAATAAGTGTAGGTAGGTGTCGGCGAAATTGTGGGGGGCAGATTAGGGGTTAATAAATATAACATAGGGGTCGGCGATGTTAGGGCAGCAGATTAGGGGTACATAGGGATAACGTAGGTGGCGGCGTTTTACGGAGCGGCAGATTAGGGGTTAAAAGTGTAATGCAGGGGTCAGCGATAGCGGGGGCGGCAGATTAGGGGTTAATAAGTGTAAGGTTAGGGGTGTTTAGACTCGGGGTACATGTTAGGGTGTTAGGTGCAGACGTAGGAAGTGTTTCCCCATAGGAAACAATGGGGCTGCGTTAGGAGCTGAACGCTGCTTTTTTGCAGGTGTTAGGTTTTTTTTCAGCTCAAACAGCCCCATTGTTTCCTATGGGAGAATCGTGCACGAGCACGTTTTTGATGCCGGCCGCGTCCGTAAGCAGCTCTGGTATCGAGAGTTGCATTTGCGGTAAAAATGCTCTACGCTCCTTTTTTGGAGCCTAACGCAGCATTTGTTTGAACTCTCGATACCAGAGTTAAATTTATGGTGCGGCCAGAAAAAAACCCGCGGAGCGTTAACAGCCCTTCTACCGCCGAACTCTAAATCTAGGCCTCAGTTTTTTCTTTCATTGAATAAAAAATACATTTAAAAAAAAAAAAAAAAAAAAGATAATAAAATAGGTTGTTGTATTTAAATTAACTTAATGATTATAAGCCCATGTCCAAGCTGCTATACCGCATATTAAAATATGTTAGCGCCCAACAGAGTGAGATGGTTAGCATGCTGGGTATTATATGTTGCGGGGAGTGATCGCCATGTCAGTTACATGAAAAAAAAAAGTCAAAACACCCCACTATGCACGAATAGAGACTGAAAGTACAGTCCGGTAGCGTCAATTGAGATACTTTCTATTTGTGCACTAACTATGTTAAATAAAAAACATTACAGGTATTAGGGCTCCTGATTTCTAGCCATATGCTAAAACTTCTAAATAGTAAACCCGCATAGTGTTATGCAAATGTCCCAACTAAACCAGCAACAAAAGGGTGCAACTTTACTAATAAAAACTATGGAGGAAAAAATTAGTCTTTGCAAGCTGTGTAGTCAGGTTACCGGGGGCTTGCTGACACTTTTGTTAAGTCCCACTGTAACTTCAGCCCACTCCAACTGGGTTCCTGAGTGTCCAGCAATACAATGTCATCTTCATCCCTAAGCGTTTGAACTCAGATGCAGGGGAGCAGCAGAAACGGCCAACACCACTCCCCACATAGTGAAATCTTGCAAGCGGATGCAGAGCCAGCAGCAAGCTCGCTAGTGCCGAATACAAACCAGGCCTACCTTGCCCGTACAGGCTCACTAGATTGCCAACTTGGTTCCCTAATTTGGATGCAGATGCACCATACTTTCGATCAGGCTTGATGCCTGCTAACTCTGCACTTGGCGCTTTTGAGGTCTTCTTCACTTTAGTAGGAGTGTTGCTGTCTGCGCCATTCTCCTTCTCGTGGCTGGTGAAAATGCAGGGGTCTTTAACGTCTTGTGGCACATCTCTTCCCTGCCGAGGTACGCTTATGGAAACAGGAATGCTCTCAGTTTCATACGCTGCCGAGTTGTGCTGAGTAGAGTCGGTAGCCGCTTTTAGCTCCCCAACAAGCTCTCTGTGCTGGCTATCAAAAGTAGAAAGCAAATTGCGAAGCATGTTAGCAATCTGCCCCTCCATATTATAGGCTAAGATGGCCGCCTCCCGATTAAGCGTCCAAGTTCACTTTTCAACTTTGTTGATTGCTTGACACCCCGGAAAGCAGTGTAGGACCAGATGTATCTTAAAATACAGCCTATTTCATAGACAGCCTATCCTGTAGTATAACGGCTAAGAAGAGAATTAGTCTCTGTGTATATCCATGATAGACGGCTTAGCTTTCAAAAATGGCGAGTAGCGCCCTGTAGAGATCACATCTAGCTGTCAGATCGTCCTAATCAGCTTTGGCAGTCAATACGGCTTAATGCCTCCTTTATCCCAGAGCATATCTCAAAGGGATTTCGTGCAGAAGTTTGTTAGAATTGGCTCATAATTAGCATTTTATTTGATCAGGAATCAAGAGCTCAGGAGAAACATGTCTTGTTGCTTTGAGCGCTGGCTCCGCCCGCCTACCTGACTCTTTTAATCATTAATTTTAATCTAGCATATTTGTTTAATAAAAAAGAACTGCACTAGGCGATTACCTTACAATGGTGGGTCTTGGGGGTCTGTAGCTGTGTAGATGCCTGAAATACAGGCTTCTGAGCAGCATGCCCCCTTTCCCTATGCCGTCCATTATCTTTTTTTTAATAAAGTTGTGCGGTGACATCATCATGTCATTGCGTGTGACGCCACCACGCAAAACGCGAAGCCCCGGTGATGCCTGTCACTATACAGGCCCGATCGCCGGGGTAGGAGCGGGTGGGAGCCCCCAGATCTCCCTCAAGGTGGGAGAGTGTTAGCAACAGCTCTGAGCCGACGTTAGCACCTGAGTGGGAAACTCTGCGATGGCTCAGAGCCATCATTAGCCCTCAAGGGGTTAAAGTTGGTGGCATCGAAAAGTGCCTTTACATTGCGACCTATGGGAACTGTGTGTTCCCAGTAAATATATATATATATATGTATATGGTAATATATATATACTGTATATATTTATGTGTTAATATGTGAATGTACACATATTAACACATACTGTAAATATATATGTATATAATAATATACATATACATTTATAAATGCTGCCCATGGCTGCACAACTTACCCTTTATGGAAGCGCGCTCTTGTGAGCTCTTGTGAGTGCAACGCTTTAGTGCAATGCGAACGCGAGGTTGCGTTCATGTTGCACCAAACTTTTAATACCAACTTACATCAGCGTTCGTTGTTATTACAATGTGGAGCGCAAATATTGATTTCTAGAAAGTGATATTTAGCACTCCACTTGTAATCTGGCCCTATATTAGGTGTTTTACTTACCTGTAGTATGCTGCGCTAATCCTCTTCTTCTTCATAGACTCCAGGTCCGCGCTGTAAACCCCTTTTTTTTAAGCGCAAGTGGGGGGCGCACTAATCTTCTTTACAGAGTCCAGGGCCAAGCTAATAGGAGGATTAATAAGCAGCAAACAAGGGAAAGAAAGTTTATAGGAGAGTAACCACGGTTCAATATGTCAATCAACTTGAAAGCAGTGTGTTAATCAGCTAGCTCCCAATTCAAAATACATTCAATGTTTGAATAAATATTGACAAGAATATATATCCAGGTCCTGTGGGGTTTCCCTGCCCCAGACTTGGACCGGTGAGGCTTATGTTCCACCGCTAATGCACATGTATTGAGGTAAAACTATGAATACCCTAGATACCTAATAAAGCACTATTAACCAAGAGTCCACACCTCATACCTGTGTGCTGCTGGAACATGAAAGACAGTCCGTTGCGGCAATATGTCTGTTCTCCTTCCTATGTTCGGAAGCGTCTTATTCAGCTTGTATCCAGCTCCTGCGGTATCCCGAGTGAACTCTGATGGCTGCGGTGGGTAGCTCCTCCTTCCGTTGCCGTCCCAGGTGATGGGTGTATAATGCGGTCAGGGCTGTAGTGCAATACCTAGCTGCTGTGCTACACTGAAGGCCGGTAAATGTAGATAAATAGTGAGAAAAGGAGCACAAGCCGCGGTATGTTGCACAAAAAATGTATTTATTAACAGGTTACAAATACAGCGCCTTGGCGCTAAGAGTGAAGAACAATGACACGTTTGTCAGACCAACAAAAACAAAGACGTGAGAGGGGATAAACACCCCGGGGTAAATACTGATAAGAAAAAATCAATAGGACATGCTACAAGAGAACAGGTATACGCGTTTCAGCTTACAGCCTTACTCATTACCTGACTAAAACATTGTGAAGTGAGCTTTAAAACCAGTAGCTAGTCCTCCCATTGGTAGTTGGGAACACTCCCCTCAATTAATCCTCCAATGGGTGTTTGTTTACGTAGCTGATAAACACCTTGGAAAGCACAGGAATATTAACAAATGTCAGCACACAGTAAATAAATATACAAATAGTTCCTGCTATTGATCACATATTATTACTACATTACGTGTGATAATAATCTAAAATATAGAGCATTTGTAGTAAACAGAGACATGTAGGATGGGAGAAGGGAGAGAGTACTCCGGACCCAGCTGGAAACATTTATGGTGCAAAGAAACCGCTTCATGGTTGCTGAAACAGATAATACAAATAATATAAATGGAACAATAGATGTTTGCATCAAATGAATTACTTATTATATAAATGTTAAGCTGTAGTTAAAAGACCCTAAACATAAAAGCTTAACACAAACGATAATAATGTGGCAATTAACCATTCATAAAAATCAAGGTAATGCCAAAATATTTCTAAATATACATAAGTGCTGCTAGGTGCATTAGTGTGCATCCCTTACCATAAGGGTCTGTGGGTGGCTTTTATGTAAGGAACCTGGCTTACAGTGGGTTAGATATCCCTGTAGGCGTACTAGAGCAACCAGTTTCCAGATTAATTATACTTAAATTTTCTAAATGATTAAACTCCTAAGCTCAAGGAGTAAAATCAAATAGTGTGGACAGGGTTAACCGGATGGGGGAGAGAATTTGGCCCTACCAAAAATTGATGAGGTCATACTCTGAGTTAAGGCCTTCTGGAACTCTCGTCCTGAGCTTAAAAATCCAGAAAGCCTCCCTCTCCCCCAACCTGCGGACCCTGTCAACTCCCCCCCTACATGGAGCCACCCTCTCAATGATGGTCCAAGAGAAGGAGCTTGTATCTTTCTGGTGTATACCCGCAAAGTGTTGAATCAGTGCTGTTGTGAGTACACCTGCCCTTATATCACTAAGATGCTCTTTAATACGGGTTCTAGCCTCTCTTGTCGTGAGGCCTACATATTGGAGGGAACATTCCCTGCAGGAAATGACATAGACCACATATGTAGACCTGCAGTTGAGGCAGGAGTCTATCCTGAAACTCTGACCTGTCATCAGTGAGTTGAACTGGTTACCAGGGGCCAACTTCTCACAAGCCACACATGTACAATGGTGGCAGTGGAATGTGCCCTTACAGCTCAGCCATGACGAGGTGGGTTGTCCTGTCCTTTTAATTTTAGTGGGTGCCACAATATTACCTATTGTTCTGTTCCTCTTGTAGGAGTACCTTAGGCCATCTGCAACTACTTTCTGGAGTTTATCATCCGCAGATAGCATACTAAAGTTATACCTCACTATTTGACAAATTTCCCTGTATTGTCTTGAGTACTCTGTTAAAAAGACAACCTTGTTGTCTTTCTCATCCCGAGTACTAGACTTAGGCCTAAGAAGTCTGTCTCTGGGTATTCCTCTTACGGTATTCCTAGCTTTAGTAATGACAGAACTCCTATAGCCCCTCTCTTTCAATCGCATGGTCAGTTCATTGGCCTGTTTCTCATAAACCTCTGCATCACTGCAGTTCCTTTTCAGCCTAATGAACTGACCCTTCGCTACTCCTTTGAACACTCCTGGCGGATGGCAGCTGGCCGCATGCAGCAGTGAGTTGCCCGAGATGGGTTTACGAAAGGTCTCTGAACTGATGAACTGATCCTGCCTACCTCTTAAGGTCACATCTAGAAAGTTGATAGTGTCACTTTGTATCTCATTGGTAAAGTGAATCCCCATGGAGTCATCATCCAGACTTCCTATGAATGCTTGTAATTCGGATTCACTACCTCCCCATATAAAAAGGAGGTCGTCGATAAAACGACCGTACCAAACCACAAGGTTGTCTTTTTAACAGAGTACTCAAGACAATACAGGGAAATTTGTCAAATAGTGAGGTATAACTTTAGTATGCTATCTGCGGATGATAAACTCCAGAAAGTAGTTGCACATGGCCTAAGGTACTCCTACAAGAGGAACAGAACAATAGGTAATATTGTGGCACCCACTAAAATTAAAAGGACAGGACAACCCACCTTGCACCTAGCAGCACTTATGTATATTTAGAAATATTTTGGCATTACCTTGATTTTTATGAATGGTTAATTGCCACATTATTATCGTTTGTGTTAAGCTTTTATGTTTAGGGTCTTTTAACTACAGCTTAACATTTATATAATAAGTAATTCATTTGATGCAAACATCTATTGTTCCATTTATATTATTTGTATTATCTGTTTCAGCAACCATGAAGCGGTTTCTTTGCACCATAAATGTTTCCAGCTGGGTCCGGAGTACTCTCTCCCTTCTCCCATCCTACATGTCTCTGTTTACTACAAATGCTCTATATTTTAGATTATTATCACACGTAATGTAGTCAGCTATGTGATCAATAGCAGGAACTATTTGTATATTTATTTACTGTGTGCTGACATTTGTTAATATTCCTGTGCTTTCCAAGGTGTTTATCAGCTACGTAAACAAACACCCATTGGAGGATTAATTGAGGGGAGTGTTCCCAACTACCAATGGGAGGACTAGCTACTGGTTTTAAAGCTCACTTCACAATGTTTTAGTCAGGTAATGAGTAAGGCTGTAAGCTGAAACGCGTATACCTGTTCTCTTGTAGCATGTCCTATTGATTTTTTCTTATCAGTATTTACCCCGGGGTGTTTATCCCCTCTCACGTCTTTGTTTTTGTTGGTCTGACAAACGTGTCATTGTTCTTCACTCTTAGCGCCAAGGCGCTGTATTTGTAACCTGTTAATAAATACATTTTTTGTGCAACGTACCGCTGCTTGTGCTCCTTTTCTCACTATTTATCTACAAGCTAATAGGAGAGTTAGGCCCTGGAGTCTGTGAAGAAGGGTTATATTAGCAACCCCCCCCCCCCATCTGCACTAAAGGAGAAAAGATCCGCCGCTCTAATGTAGCTTGTACCTGTAGGACACTGAAGAGCTGCGCTAATGTTCCTATTAGCGCGGTTCTCCAGCACGCTACAGTACATCAAGGTGGCTGGAGTAGAGCACATTTACATTAATTTAAAAAAAAAAACATGTAAATGTGAATGTTAATATTCAGTATTCAAACAGAATTCCAAATAGTGTTGCACACGAATATTTAGTAAAATTCGATTTTCCGAATATTTGTTCCAAATGATTAATCTGAAACAAATTATTCACTGCTGCACAAGTCTAATTATTATTATAATTATCAGTTATTTGTAGAGCGCCAACAGATTTCACAGCACTATAAACTTAAGTTTAATATGTAAAGTTAGCATTGATAGCAGGGACCTGCCAATAGTAGCACTGTTATAAATCAGCTCTCATGGAGATGATGTACAGGACAGTTGCGCTCGTAAGCTTACATGCTAAGGGGGTTCAAGGGGATGACAAAAGAAGGAGAGGAACAGAAGTAAGAAAAAGGTTACTTTGTATGCATCCCTGAACCGTAGAGTCTTTAAGGAGTGCTTGAAACTTTAAAAACTAGGTGATAGTCTTGTGGAGCAAAGCAAAAAGTTCCATAAAATAAGGGCCATTCTGGAGAATAGATACGTGCATTTTGAGGTTTCGCTCACCTTCGAATGCAGAAGAAGGTGGCATTTCATGCCACTCTGCCATTTTTAGTTGCCACACTTAATCTTTTGCAATAGCAACACACTAAAATCTGGATTTGCAAGAATAAATGCGGCAACGAAAATAGCCGAGCGGCAAGAAGAGCCACTTTCTTCCGTATTCGGAGGTGAACAAAACCTCTGAATGCACGTGTCTACTGGAGAAGTCCTGTAGGTGGGAATTGAAGATGGTAACAAGAGAGGAGGAGGTCATGGGCAGAGTGAAGGGGACAGGAGGTTGAGTATCTGGAGAAAAGCTTTGATATATAGGGGGGAGTCAGGATTTTGAGTTTTATTCCAGAGGCTAGAGGAAGCCAGTGAAGGAATTGGCAGTGAGGTGCAGCAGATAAGTAATGACATTTAAGGAAAATCAGCCTGGCAGAGGCATTCATTATCGATTGTATAGGAGATAGACAGTGGCTATGGTGACCAGAGATGATGGAATTGCAATAGTCAAGGAGGGAAATGATGAGAGAGTGGATTCAAATCTTTGTTGTGTCTTGTATGAGAAAGAGGCACACTTTTATGATGTTTTAAAGGTAGCAATGACAGGAATTGGAAAAAAACTTAGGCCCAGATGATCGAAAGTGCAACAAGCCGGCAAAATATTCAAAGCGGATCTGCCACGATGCCTGGCAAGCTGGTAAATTATTCCAAGATGAGAGGTGTTTTACTATACATTCCAATGGGATGCTGGTGATAGATTCCAGCCAGCATCGACACCGGCATTGAAGATGTATAGTAAAGGATACAAGTTCAAATTGGCCAATAGAAAAAGCTTTTTATTCTATTGGCTAATTTGAATTTGCTTTAGAAAATCAGCCAATAGGAATGCAAGTGTATTTTGGATGCTGTGGTCGTTGCTTTTAGTAGCTGTTGGGCTGCTGGGTGGTTCGTGGGGTTTCTCCTCTCCTCTGAGCTCTGTATTTACCATGGATAACACTGATTATCAGCAAGCTGGGCCTAATCCAGATTTGGAAGCTATTTCAGATAAGCATTTTTTTATAATTTATAAATGTGTTTTATGCAAACAGGCTGAGGTTTTCCCTCCTGCTCAAGTATTTAATGCTTGTCATCAAAAATGTATGCATAGTAACCAACCTATTGCATCTTTGGATTCTAAAGGGATTGTCTCTCATTCTGTCTATTCTTTACAGGAACAATTGGACCCTCTCCTTATCTGAGAGAGTATATCAAGTCCACTATCCCAGATCTGATGGCTGCCTCCCCCTGCCATGTAAAAGGAAAAGGTCAGTATCTGATTTGACTTCTACTTGTGATGTTATTTCTGAATCTCATTGTGAGTCAGTTATGTCTAAGGGGGAAGTGTTATCTGATGATCAGGGAGTTTGTCAGGCTTCAACTACTGATTCATCTCCCTCTGTTTTATTGCTTAAAGAAGTATTGCTTGCTTTGGAGGTTTCAGATGATACATCTGCTGGGGAGACTTTGAAGGGTCAGCTAGATACTTATTTTAAATATCAGGATGAATTGTATGATTTTTTTTCCTGTTCCTATGGCTGTCTCTAAAATTTGGGCTAAGGATTGTGTCATGAATACCTCATGATTTAGACGCTAAGGGGTTAATTTTCTTTAGCCTGCGTGCTAGAAAATTTTGTTTTTATGTTCAGAAGAGATGTGCTGAGTGTGTTTAGCTTTGATAAACCAGCACCCCTAATAAATAGTTTCTAAGTTCCACTTCACCAAATGTTATTGTGTATGCATTGATGCATCAAAAGTGTCAGCTCAAGAGACAATAAGCAGTGCACTCTCCCCAGAGCAGGTCAATAGGAGGATACTAGTACATGTTATGACACTAGATGAGGGAAATATGACAACCATGTCATAATTGGTACCAAACTAATTCTCATGATGTCACTAAGAGATTGCTTATCTTTGTATATGAAATAGATGGACATAACAGAAATTATAAGGTGTTCTATAATTTCAGCCAAAGATGCTGAGCTTGATGACCGTTTGTAAAAGAGATGGGTGGATATTTACCTAGCCCCTCTGCAAGAAGGTTGTCTCAAGCTATCTGATATCATGGAAAGAGGTATAAAATTTTGTGTTTTAACATTACAAGTTGTTCATTCTTCATGGGAGACTGTATACTACAAAGTGAGTGACCATTCTTTCTGCCATCTCGAAAGCTAGTAAAGCATGGGATTCTGTTATTTATCCTTTTTATCTACAACTGTTTGCTTGTGTATAATTCTACTTGTTAACATCTATTATAAATAATGCACGGTGCATAATAAATCATTCGCTTATTAAGCTTTTGCCGTTGTCTAATATTTAAACCACGTTACTGAAGGAGACTGGTAGTATTAGTACTGTGATTTTAGGTATTTTTAAAAAAAAATTGTATTCTGGGTTAAGTTGTTAGTCTGGGTTTTCCCATAAATAAATCCTAAGTGGTGGTAGCTTATTTTTAGAATTGCACAGTATCCATGTCCTGTGCCTGGAGTTGATCCTGTGACCTCTGGTCTCTTTGCCTGTGGTCTCTTTGCCGGTTGCCTTTTGCCTGAGCCACTGGAGGATTCAGGGTTTTGCTTTAGAACTTCTTATTTTACTATCTGCTCTGGCTGGCCCTCTGGCTCCACCTGCCTGCCAGCTGCAGGTATTTACTCAATCAACAGCCTATATAAGCAGCTTCCTGGTTGTGCCTGTGTATAGGATCTTTTCCTGGGTGTGATTATCCTGAGAGACGTACTTGACTGAACTTGTTGCTGACCTTGCTTGTTTTTGACCTCTCCTTTGGACCATGATTCTGTCTGCCTTTGCCTGGAAGTGTTTTGACCTTTTGCCTGGACTTTGTTACTCTTTGCCTACCAACTCTGCACTGTCTTTTGCCCGCTCGTTGCTGACCTCTGGCCTGGATATCAACTCTGCTTCTGCTTGCTCCCACTACTATTGTAGAAACGTCCTGGGTTTTATCCTTTGTGCTGGCACTGTGTTTTTATAGTCACTTCCCAACCTTAGGGTCCCTTCCTGGACAGACAATATACTACCTGTGACAGTATACACAGGCCAACATGGACCCTGAGAAAGTGACAAAGGCAGTGACTCATTAGGGACAGTTGCTTGGAGTTCACGCTGCACAGTTAGAGAGTTTGGATTTGAAATTGGATCACCTCACTTCCATGCTTAAAGCTATATGCCAAGCCAGTCAATCTGCACCAGCTGCTTCCCAACCAATCACTTTTTTCATTGTCCATGCTCCAGGTCCTAAACTACCACTCCCTGAAAAATGTGATGGTACTCTGGATGATTGTAGGGTATTTCTCCATCAATGTTGGGTGCACTTCAAGAACGATCCACAGTCCTTCTCTACCTCAGATGCAAAAGTCACCTTTATTATATCATTATTAAAGGGTAAGGCTCTCTCATGGGTCTCTCTTCTCCTGGAAAAGAATGACCCAGTGCTACAGAATCATTTCCCTCTGCTATACAAGTTGTCTTTGACAAGCCTGGTAGAGTAGCTATAGAGTTCCATACACTAGCTGCAGAAACAGACTGGAACACTGGGGCTCTGAAGGCTGCATTCAGACAAGGTCTTTGTGAACGTATAAATGATGAACTGGTATATAGAGACATACCCGACATCCCCCGAGGAGTTTATCTCACTCTGCATTAAATTAGTCTCACAACATCAGGAAAGACAAATGGAAAAGGACCACAGCTGAAGAACCTGTAAACCTATGATTCGCTTGGCTGCTCACTTCAGTTCTCCACCTGCTGCAGTATCTTCTCCTCCTCCTGAGGAACCTAGAGAAATCAGTTCCATCCATATTTCTGAGGCTGAGAGGGCACACAGATGTTACCTAGGCCTCTGCCTATATTTTGGACAAAAAGGTCATCTACTCAAAGACTGTCCTACCAGACCAGTAAAGAGCCAGGGCTTAATTCTGATTGGAGGGGCAGAATTAAGTCCCAAGTCCAAAATACTCTCCAACAAGTCTAGAATACTACTACCAATAACTGTTCATTATGCCACCACCAAAGTATAGACTGTTGCTTTAATTGATTCTGGGGAAGCAGGAATCGTTATGGATAATACCTTTGCTATTGTTCAAGGCCTACCAGTTCAAGAGAAATCTCCACCCTATTACGTTTCAACTATTTCTGGTCAGCCGTTAGGATTAGGTGTGATTACCAATACCCTTATCACCACAGTGGGAGTATTCCACACAAAACTCTCATGTTTGATTTGGTTTCATCACCAGATGTTCCAGTCATCTTGGGTCTCCCCTGGCTTAAAAAACATGACCCTGTCTTTTCCTGGTCTACATGAGAGTTATCTTCATGGGGTGCTACTTGTTTTAACCAGTGTCTGTCAAGTCCTATAAACAAGAACCACACTACACAGCTTTCCTCTATTTCCCCCTTGGCACTTCCAGATATGTACTCAGATTTCCAAGATGTTATTTCCAAACAGAATGTAGAGATCCTTCCTCCACATTGAGAATGGGACTGTGCTATCAACCTGCTTCCTGGAGCACCTATTCCTAAGGGGAAGACCTATCCTATTTCTCACTCTGAATCCAAAGCTTTGGAGGAGTACATTTCTGAAAATCTTGAGCGAGGGTTTATCCATCCATCCTCTTCCCCTACTGGGGCTGGGTTCTTCTTTATTGAGAAGAAGAATTGGGGTCTTAGACCTTGTATAGACTACCGGGAATTGAACAAAATCACTGTTAAGGATTCTTACCCTCTTCTGCTCATCCTTGAGCTTTTGATTATCTAAGAGATGCCATGATATATACCAAATTAGACTTATGTGGAGTTTATAATCTAATACGCATAAAGTAAGGAGATGAGTGTAAAACCGCTTTCAACACTTCCCTAGGGCATTTTGAATACCAAGTAATGCCCTTTAGACTCAGTAATGCTCCAGTTGTGTTTCAGCATTTTATTAATGAAGTATTTTGGGACTTTATAAATAAGATCATTATCATTTACTTATATGATATACTTATATACTATAAGAACCTGAATGAGCATCAACAGCATGTCAAATTGGTACTACAAAGACTACGGGAGAAATGTCTCTATGCCAAGGTGGCACAATGCCTTTTTCACCAATCTTCTATTCCCTTTCTGGGTTATATCATCTCATAATCTGGATTTGCTATGGATCCCTCAAAATTAGCTGCAATCCAGCAATGGCCACAACCTACCTCCCTAAACGGTATTCAACACTTCCTGAGTTTTGCAAACTACTACAGATGTTTCATCCAGGGTTTCTCTTCCATCACCGCAACCATTGTGGCCCTTACCAGGAAATCCACCTCCTGTAAGACATGGCCCAAAGAAGCCATGGATGCCTTTCAGAAACTGAAGCTGCGTTTCAGTACATCCCCAATTCTGCAACATCCGGATCCTTCCCTTCAGTACATTTTAGAGATGGATGCTTTAGATATGGCTACAAGGGCAGTTCTCTCTCAGAGAAATACTAAATCCGGACGAATACACCCTGTAGCATTCTCCTCAAAGAAATTCTCAAGATTTGAAAAGAATTATGATGTTACTAACTGAGAACTACTATCCATCAAACTGACCCTAGTTGAGTGGAGACACTTACTCGAGGGCACCTCCATGCCATTCTTAATTTTGACCGATCACAAGAATCTCATATACCTACAAACTGCCAAACATCTCACAGCCCAACAAGCCCAGTGGTCACTGTTCTTTTCTCGGTTAAACTATAACCTATCGTACATACCAGGCTCCAAAAATAAGAAAATGGATGCCATTTCAAGACAATTTTCTCCTGAGGAGCCTTGGGAAGAACCTATAGATGTCATCCTCAAACCACAACAGGTCATCGCAGTCCTTTCCACTTCCATGCTTAAACAATTACAGGATGCATAAATCAATCAAAGACCACCTGCTACACCCGCTAACACATTATTTGTTCCACCAAACCTGAGAAAGACTCTGTTACAATGGGCTCATGACAGTACACTATCTGGTCACCCTGGCATTGAAAAGATGCTCCAACAACTTCAGCCTTACGTCTGGTGGCCTAAAATGTCCCTTGATGTAAAACAATATGTCTCAGCTTGTACTCATTGTTCGCCCAATAAAATTCCTTGTCAAAATCCTTACGGACTGTTACATCCACTCAAAGTACCCAAACAACCGTGGACACATTTGAGTATGGATTTCATCTTAGATTTACCTAATTCAAAAGGAAACACCACCATCTGGGTAATTGTGGATAGATTTTCCAAAATGGCACATTTCGTACTCCTAAGGAATTTTCATCACAAATCATACGACTCCATGGGTTACCCAGTAATATAGATTCTGACAGAGGCACCCAGTTTGTTTAAAGATTCTGGAAAGCTGTATGCCAAAATCTAGGAATTACAGTTTCTCTTTCTTCTGCCTACCACCCACAGTCTAATGGCCAGACTGAAAGAGTAAATCAAGATCTGGAAGCCTACTTAAGGAACTATATTTCAACCACCCATGACAATCCTGAACTACTATCTTTGGCTGAATTTTGTCACAATTCTACCTATCACTCTGCCCACCGAATGTCACCTTTTTTGGCTGCTTTTGGCTTTCAACCAAGAATCTTTCCTCTGGAACTACAGTCCACTGGGGTACCCGCTGCAGATCACAGAATTTAGTTACTTCTAAAAAAGTGGAATGCCATTCATCTAGTATTACAGTTCACTAATGACCATTATCAAAAGACTGCTAACCGTAAATGTTTAGTAACTCTGGATTATCGAGTAGGCAATTCAGTATGGCTTTACACTAAACACATTAAACTTAAACAACCCTCAGCTAAATTAGGTCCTAGGTTCCTCGGCCCATTCTGCATATTCTGTCTAGTCAACCCCACTGCCTTTAAGCTCAAGTTGCCTTCCTCTCTTCGTATACATCCAGTGTTTCATTTTTCCCTGTTGAAACCTGCTATATGCAACCAATACACCAAAAAGACACAGTCTCCTGCTCCAGTACTTGTTGATGGGGATCCTGAATATGAAGTTTCCAAAATATTAAACTCTTGCATTCACAATCAGCAACTACAATATCTTGTAGACTGGAAGGGGTATCCCATCTCTGAGAGGTGCTGGATTCCTGCCTGAGATCTCCATGCCTCTCTTCTGATTGCTTCATTCAACAGACATTTTCCTCATCATCCTCGTAAGGTTTCCCGGAGAGGAACCTTAAGGTTGTGACTATGTTTGCATTGCACAGTATGCATGTCCTGTGCTTGGAATTGATATTGGGACCTCTGGTTGGTTGCCTTTTGCCTGAGCCATTGGAGGATTCAGGGTTTTGCTTTAGAACTTCTTTTTTTACTATCTGCTCTGGCTGGCCATCTGGCTCCACCTGCCTGCCAGCTGCATGTACAGGGAGTGCAGAATTATTAGGCAAATTAGTATTTTGACCACATTATCCTCTTTATGCATGTTGTCTTACTCCAAGCTGTATAGGCTCGAAAGCCTACTACCAATTAAGCATATTAGGTGATGTGCTTCTCTGTAATGAGAAGGGGTGTGGTCTAATGACATCAACACCCTATATCAGGTGTGCATAATTATTAGGCAACTTCCTTTCCTTTGGCAAAATGGGTCAAAAGAAGGACTTGACAGGCTCAGAAAAGTAAAAAATAGTGAGATATCTTGCAGAGGGATGCAGCACTCTTAAAATTGCAAAGCTTCTGAAGCGTGATCATCGAACAATCAAGCGTTTCATTCAAAATAGTCAACAGGGTCACAAGAAGCGTGTGGAAAAACCAAGGCGCAAAATAACTGCCCATGAACTGAGAAAAGTCAAGCGTGCAGCTGCCTAGATGCCACTTGCCACCAGTTTGGCCATATTTCAGAGCTGCAACATCACTGGAGTGCCCAAAAGCACAAGGTGTGCAATACTCAGAGACATGGCCAAGGTAAGAAAGGCTGAAAGACGACCACCACTGAACAAGACACACAAGCTGAAACGTCAAGACTGGGCCAAGAAATATCTCAAGACTGATTTTTCTAAGGTTTTATGGACTGATGAAATGAGAGTGAGTCTTGATGGGCCAGATGGATGGGCCCGTGGCTGGATTGGTAAAGGGCAGAGAGCTCCAGTCTGACTCAGACGCCAGCAAGGTGGAGGTGGAGTACTGGTTTGGGCTGGTATCATCAAAGATGAGCTTGTGGGGCCTTTTCGGGTTGAGGATGGAGTCAAGCTCAACTCCCAGTCCTACTGCCAGTTTCTGGAAGACACCTTCTTCAAGCAGTGGTACAGGAAGAAGTCTGCATTCTTCAAGAAAAACATGATTTTCATGAAGGACAATGCTCCATCACACGCGTCCAAGTACTCCACAGCGTGGCTGGCAAGAAAGGGTATAAAAGAAGAAAATCTAATGACATGGCCTCCTTGTTCACCTAATCTGAACCCCATTGAGAACCTGTGGTCCATCATCAAATGTGAGATTTACAAGGAGGGAAAACAGTACACCTCTCTGAACAGTGTCTGGGAGGCTGTGGTTGCTGCTGCACGCAATGTTGATGGTGAACAGATCAAAACACTGACAGAATCCATGGATGGCAGGCTTTTGAGTGCCCTTGCAAAGAAAGGTGGCTATATTGGTCACTGATTTGTTTTTGTTTTGTTTTTGAATGTCAGAAATGTATATTTGTGAATGTTGAGATGTTATATTGGTTTCACTGGTAAAAATAAATAATTGAAATGGGTATATATTTGTTTTTTGTTAAGTTGCCTAATAATTATGCACAGTAATAGTCACCTGCACACACAGATATCCCCCTAAAATAGCTAAAACTAAAAACAAACTAAAAACTACTTCCAAAACTATTCAGCTTTGATATTAATGAGTTTTTTGGGTTCATTGAGAACATGGTTGTTGTTCAATAATAAAATTAATCCTCAAAAATACAACTTGCCTAATAATTCTGCACTCCCTGTAGTTATTCAATCAAAAGCCTAACGGCTAGATTTAGAGTTCTGCGGCCAAAGGGGTGCGTTAGCTACGCATGCTTTTTTTCCCCCGCACCTTTTAAATACCGCTGGTATTTAGAGTTCACAGAATGGCTGCGTTAGGCTCCAAAAAAGGGAGCGTAGAGCATATTTACCGCCACTGCAACTCTAAATACCAGCGTTGCTTACGGACGCGGCCAGCTTCAAAAACGTGCTTGTGCACGATTCCCCCATAGAAAACAATGGGGCTGTTTGAGTTGAAAAAAAACCTAACACCTGCAAAAAAGCAGCGTTCAGCTCCTAACGCAGCCCCATTGTTTTCTATGGGGAAACACTTCCTACGTCTGCACCTAACACTCTAACATGTACCCCGAGTCTAAACACCCCTAACCTTACACTTATTAACCCCTAATCTGCCGCCCCCGCTATCGCTGACACCTGCATTTTTTTTTAACCCCTAATCTGCCGCTCGGTAAACCGCCGCAACCTACATTATACCTATGTACCCCTCATCTGCTGCCCCTAACACCGCCGACCCCTATATTATATTTATTAACCCCTAATCTGCCCCCCACAACATCGCCGCCAGCTACCTACAATAATTAACCCCTAATCTGCCGACCAGAGCTCACCGCTATTCTAATAAATTTTTTAACCCCTAAAGCTAAGTCTAACCCTAACACTAACACCCCCCTAAATTAAATATAATTTAAATCTAACAAAATAAATTAACTCTTATTATATAAATTATTCCTAATTAAAGCTAAATACGTACCTGTAAAATAAACCCTAATATAGCTACAATATAAATTATAATTATATTGTAGCTATTTTAGGATTAATATTTATTTTACAGGCAACTTTGTATTTATTTTAATCAGGTACAATAGCTATTAAATAGTTAATAACTATTTAACCCCTTAACGACCAACGACGTATGGGGTACGTCCTGCAAAAAAATGCAGTTAATGACCAAGGACGTACCCCGTACGTCGTTGGTCTTTGAAAGCAGTGGAAGCGATCCTGATCACTTCCAACTGCTTTCATGTTATAGCAGTGATGCCTCGATATTGAGGCATCCTGCTATAACATTTTTTAGCCCACCGATGAAGAGAGAGCCACCCTGTGGCCCTCTCTGCATCGGCCATTGATGGCCATGTTCGTTGGTGGGTGGGAGCTTACCAAGGGAGGCGGGTGGGCGGCCATCGGTGGGAAGGGGGGCGGGATCGAGTGCGGGCATGCGCGCGGGTGCGCGCGCGTGAACTGGAGCGGGTGCGCGCGCGTGGACGGGAGCGGGCGCGCGCGCGCGCGGGCGGGTGGGAGCCCTACACTATGGAACAATGATGGTACTCGGTGGGAGTGAGGGTGGGCTTCTAAAAACTGTTTAGCGATCTGGCAGGGGTTGGGGGGTTGAGGGAGGGCAGCTACACTACAGAAAATAGTATTTTTCTAAAAAAAACTAAAAAAAAAACATATTTGATTTTAAACTGGGCACTGGCAGACAGCTGCCAGTACCCAATATGGCGCAATAAGGCAGAGAGAGGGGGGTTAGAGAGCTGTTTGGGGGGGGGGATCAGGGAGGTTGGGGGCTAAGGGAGGATACTACAGAACATAATTATTATTTAAAAAAAAAAAAAACCAAAAAAACTCTTATTTTAGTACTGGCAGACTTACTGCCAGTACTTAAGATGGCAGGGGACAATTGTGGGGTGGGGGAGGGAAGAGAGCTGTTTGGGAGGGATCTGGGGGTGTGATGTGTCATGTGGGAGGTTGATACCTACACTAAAGCTAAAATTAACCCTGCAAGCTCCCTAAAAGCTCCCTAATTAACCCCTTCACTGCTGGGCATTATACACGTATGGTGCGCAGCGGCATTTAGCTGCCTTCTAATTACCAAAAAGCAAAGCCAAAGCCATATATGTCTGCTATTTCTGAACAAAGGGGATCCCAGAGAAGCTTTTACAACCATTTATGCCATAATTGCACAAGCTGTTTGTAAATAATTTTAGTGAGAAACCTAAAATTGGGAAAATTTTACGTTTTATTTTTATTTGTTCGCATTTGGCGGTGAAATGGTAGCATGAAATATACCGAAATGGGCCTAGATCAATACTTTGGGTTGTCTACTACACTACACTAAAGCTAAAATTAAAACTACAAGCTCCCTACATGCTCCCTAATTAACCCCTTCACTGCTGGGCATAATACACGTGTGGTGCGCAGCGGCATTTAGCGGCCTTCTAAATACCAAAAAGCGATGCCAAAGCCATATATGTCTGCTTTTTTTGAACAAAGGGGATCCCAGAGAAACATTTACAATCATGTATGCCATAATTGCACAAGTTGTTTGTAAATAATTTCAATGAGAAACCTAAAGTTTGTGAAAACATTTGTGAAAAAGTGAACATTTTTTTTTATTTGATCGCATTTTGTAGTGAAATGGTGGCATGAAATATACCAAAATTGGCCTAGATCAATACTTTGGGATGTCTTCTAAAAAAAAAATATATACATGTCAAGGGATATTCAGGGATTCCAGACAGATATCAGTGTCCCAATGTAACTAGCGCTAATTTTGAAAAAAAGTGGTTTGGAAATAGCAAAGTGCTACTTGTATTTATTGCCCTATAACTTGCAAAAAAAGCAAAGAACATGTAAACATTGGGTATTTCTAAACTCAGGACAAAATATAGAAACTATTTAGCATGGGTGTTTTTTAGTGGTTGTAGATGTGTAACAGATTTTGGGGGTCAAATTTCGAAAAACTGCGTTTTTTTCCATTTTTTCCTCATATTTTATAATTTTTTTTATAGTAAATTATAAGATATGATGAAAATAATGGTATCTTTAGAAAGCCCATTTAATGGCGAGAAAAACGGTATATAATATGCGTGGGTACAGTAAATGAGTATGAGGAAAATTACAGCTAAACACAAACACCCCAGAAATGTAAAAATAGCCTTGGTCCCAAACGGACAGAAAATGGAAAAGTGCTGTGGTCATTAAGGGGTTAATAGCTAAAATAGTTAAAATAATTACAAAATTACCTGTAAAATAAATCCTAACCTAAGTTACAATTAAACCTAACACTACACTATCAATAAATAAATTAAATAAACTACCTACAATTACCTACAATTAAACCTAACACTACACTATCAATAAATTAATTAAATAAAATACCTACACATAACTACAATTAAATAAACTAACTAAAGTACAAAAAATAAAAAAGAACTAAGTTACAAAAAATAAAAAAATATTTACAAACATTAGAAAAATATTACAACAATTTTAAACTAATTACACCTACTCTAAGCCCCCTAATAAAATAACAAAGACCCCCAAAATAAAAAAATGCCCTACCCTATTCTAAATTAAAAAAGTTCAAAGCTCTTTTACCTTACCAGCCCTGAAAAGGGCCATTTGCGGGGCATGCCCCAAATAATTCAGCTCTTTTGCCTGTAAAAAAAACCATACAATACCCCCCCCAACATTACAACCCACCACCCACATATCCCTAATCTAACCCAAAACCCCCTTAAATAAACCTAACACTAAGCCCCTGAAGATCTTCCTACCTTGCCAGGTTCACCGATCCGTCCTCCGAAGTCTTGATCCAAGCCCAAGCGGGGGCTGGCGATCCATAATCTGGCTGAAGTCTTCTATCAAGCCGCGGCTGAAGAGGTCCAGAAGAGGCTCCAAATTCTTCATCCTATCCGGGAAGAAGAAGAGATCTGGACCGGCAACCATCTTGATCCAAGCGGCATCTTCTATCTTCATCCGATGACGAACGGCTCCATCTTGAAGACCTTCAGCGCGGATCCATCTTCTTCTTCCGACGTCCAACTGAAGAATGAAGGTTCCTTTAAGGGACGTCATCCAAGATGGCGTCCCTCGAATTCCGATTGGCTGATAGGATTCTATCAGCCAATTGGAATTAAGGTAGGAAAATTCTGATTGGCTGATGGAATCAGCCAATCAGATTCAAGTTCAATCCGATTGGCTGATTTGATCAGCCAATCAGATTGAGCTTGCATTCTATTGGCTGATCGGAACAGCCAATAGAATGCGATCTCAATCTGATTGGCTGATTGGATCAGCCAATCGTATTGAACTTGAATCTGATTGGCTGATTCCATCAGCCAATCAGAATTTTCCTACCTTAATTCCGATTGGCTGATAGAATCCTATCAGCCAATTGGAATTCGAGGGACCCCATCTTGGATTACGTCCCTTAAAGGAACCGTCATTCGTCGGGAAGTCGTCGGTGAAGATGGATGGATCCGCGCTGGAGGTCTTGAAGATCAGTCGGTCGTCATCGGATTGAAGAACATAGAAGATGCGGCTTGGAAGAAGATGTTTGCCGGTCCGGATGTCCTCTTCTGCCCACTTGGATCAAGACTTCAGCCGGAGGATGGACGTCACTCTTCAGCCCCCGCTTGGGCTTGGATCAACACTTCGGAGGCTTGGATCAAGACTTCCGAGGACGGATCGGTGAACCTGGCATGGTGAAGATAAGGTAGGAAGATCTTCAGGGGCTTAGTGTAAGGTTTATTTAAGGGGGGTTTGGGTTAGATTAGGGGTATGTGGGTGGTGGGTTGTAATGTTGGGGGGGGGGTATTGTATGGTTTTTTTTACAGGCAAAAGAACTGAATTATTTGGGGCATGCCCCGCAAATGGCCCTTTTCAAGGCTGGTAAGGTAAAAGAGCTTTGAACTTTTTTAATTTAGAATAGGGTAGGGCATTTTTTTATTTTGGGGGTCTTTGTTATTTTATTAGGGGGCTTAGAGTAGGTGTAATTAGTTTAAAATTGTTGTAATATTTTTCTAATGTTTGTAAATATTTTTTTATTTTTTGTAACTTAGTTCTTTTTTATTTTTTGTACTTTAGTTAGTTTATTTAATTGTAGTTATTTGTAGGTATTTTATTTAATTAATTTATTGATAGTGTAGTGTTAGGTTTAATTGTAACTTAGGTTAGGATTTATTTTACAGGTAATTTTGTAATTATTTTAACTATTTTAGCTATTAAATAGTTATTAACTGGGGGGCGGAGCCTATGCTTGGAGCGGCCAGACGTGTCTGCATGAAGCTCCTGTCTAAGGTTTCTTATCTGGACCCTATTTAACTATAAAGTTAAGAGATTTCAACTACTATCTTTTCATTATTGGGTCCCTGCAACTACTCATGTGTTTGATTAACTTGGCAGAGGCAGAAGATTGACGCCCTGACCTATGTTTTCCAAGTGCGCCATTCATGCACACTGATCGCTAGGCCATTCATGCTTTGTGGATATAGACTTGTGTGGCGAAGGCTGCCGCTTACACCCCCCCCCAGGAAACTGGGTTACAAGGTACGCAGATACCATCGTGTGGTGCTCATTTTTTACTGTTACATAACGGCATTGATTTATTTCCACTCGTGTAACTAACGAACATGGAGAGACTCTACAGTGCAGTCCAAATGCTCCTGGATGACTTTGAGCGCAAATTTTATGACCAGTTGGATATTTCGTTTAGACCCATACTCTCTGGTACTATATGGACTGATAGTCTGCCTAAGGACTGTGTGACTGGAGCAGCGACAACAGGGTCCAGTAATAGGAGGGGGCGAAAGACCTCGTGGCCCACTGACTCTCGGCAAATGAACCTGCGCATAGTAAGTACAGAAGTGTGTGGGGAGAGAGCTACTTGGGAACAGCTGCTGAGTTTCAGCTATTTATCTACGGCTCTGAGGAGAGAAGTTGCTGAAGAGACGTCCCTGTCTGGCTATACTGCTGTCTTGGGCCCAGAGGAGGCGGCCGATCCTCGGGAACATGATCAGTTATATTCGGATGGTGAGTCAGAGGACTATACAGAGAGGATTCTATGCCTAGGAGCCACATATTTCCTTAGCCACCAGGACACAGTTAATACTACACCGCAGGAGTCTAAATTATATACAAGTGGCCTGAGTCTTCTTTGTACTGTTCCAGATAGACTATATCAGAGTGCGGCTTATTTTGAGAAAGTCAGCAGAGAGACAGCCCTACAGCGCTATTTTGTTTGTGGAGTATATTCTGATCATGTACTTCATATGTCCTGCGCTACGTGTGAGATGATGCTTTTGAAATCTGACAGTTGCAACGTATTTTCCAGAAAATGCATTACCCTCAAGAAGGGGGTTGGTTAGTCGTTAGCCTTACCTTCTAACCTATTCTATAGATGTATACTAGTTGCAGACTAACTGTATATTAAGTTTAATCAATGTTTCTAACTAATGTGCTGTTAATGCTGTTTTTGTTTTGTTTATATCTATCTTTGTACCTCAGCTGTAGCTTATATCCAGGTCAATGCCCATGTTTTCTATCTGGATCAATAATCTGCCACCTAGTTACCCAAAAGATATAATGCCTATCACATTAGTTTAGTTTTCTATGCCAGGTGACAGCCTAGTCTAGTGTTAAGGTATAGTTACCTCTAGCTATATCAGCAACATGATAAGTGCCAATGTTCTATTATGCGCAGTTTGATGTATTGTTCTCCATTTCTTTTATGTGTTAGTTTTAATAGCTGGGCACTGTTGTAAGGGCTTATCTTTATATGTTGTAAATAGATATCAGCTGTACTGGGGTAACTTAGGTATGCAGCAATTAGCTGCCCATATATATTACTTTCTATTTTTATTTTCCATACTTGTGGTTGGCTTCCTATTTACATTCCGGCGCAGGCTGATTATTTTCAATTTTTACTGTTTGAGCTATATGCCTTTACCGAACATGTCCACTAGAGGGGAGTATGGCCACAATTCACTAGGGAAGTGCAGGTTTTGCTTCTTTGTTTATATTTCTAGCGCAGCAGTAAGTGGCAGTATGAAAAAGCTTATGCTGAACCCCTAGAGAATTCTTAGATCGTATGAAACCCTGCTAAGTAGCTGATATTCTTCACTGCAAGATGCCACAAGACACAGGGTTATTCATGTAGTGTATGCATCCTCTGTAGAGATATTTGTATGTCTTATTTTGCAGATATTATGTGAATGAAAGGTTTATAGCTGTATAAGGTACATAAACATATTTTTATGGGTATTTCTGAACCTGTGAGACCTCCCAGACTGTTCCATATGCTGTATATAGGTTTTGAATCTAGCTTACCTCCTGAAACATTAGCTGATATAATATAGAGCACAGTAGCAATGATAAACTAAACTCCCTGCAATTTTATTGACTCTTTGATGGGTCCTGTATGGGCAGGGAAGTTAAGCCTCTGCATATCTTTATAGAGAATATGATATACCCTCTTTGAAGATGTTATAGAGTACATATGGCATGAGCCCTTTATATCATGACAAACTCCGCTGCCCCATCATATAGCTTAATGATTAGGCATGGGGGCACAGACCCCACTTGAAACTCCCTCAACTTTGGTTAAATCGTATTGTACATAGCAGTTGCTGTTATATCCCCCCTACCCTTCATGAGGCATGATTATAAATATTCTACAAGCTCTATTTGATACAGTCATGTTTTATTAGTTTCAATAGCACCTAAAAAAGGTCTATAGGGGACCTTATATTCTTATAAACCTCCTTAAATTTGCTATAATTGATGTGTTAATGGCCCAATAGAGACCTTATTTTTGGTTAGGAGGATTATCACTAGATAATATTCTTCTATTTCTGCTGGTTATATCAAGTTGTGGTCGTTTAGATAGCTGGTAACAATGTTGTACTAATTATATTTTCTCCTGTCCATATATTTGTGCCTTCTTGCATTATGTATAATCTACGCTAAGGAACATATTATGTGTACATTTTACACTGTTTGATTTGTTATAGTGGAATGTCTGTATGTGTTTTCTAATCCTCAATAAAAATATATTTAAAAAAAATAAAAAAAATAAATAGTTATTAACTATTTAATAGCTATTGTACCTGATTAAAATAAATACAAAGTTGCCTGTAAAATAAATATTAATCCTAAAATAGCTACAATATAATTATTATTTACATTGTAGCTATATTAGGGTTTATTTTACATGTAAGTATTTAGCTTTAAATAGGAATAATTTATATAATAAGAGTTAATTTATTTCGTTATATTTAAATTATATTTAACTTAGGGGGGTGTTAGTGTTAGGGTTAGACTTAGCTTTAGGGGTTAAAACATTTATTAGAATAGCGGTGAGCTCCGGTCGGCAGATTAGGGGTTAATGTTTGAAGTTAGGTGTCGGCGATGTTAGGGAGGGCAGATTAGGGGTTAATACTATTTATTATAGGGTTATTGAGGCAGGGTGAGGCGGATTAGGGGTTAATACATTTATTATAGTAGCGGTGCGGTTCGTTCGGCAGATAAGGGGTTAAAAAGTGTAGGTAGGTGTCGGCGACGTTGGGGGCGGCAGATTAGGGGTTAATAAATATTATGTAGGGGTCGGCGGTGTTAGGGGCAGCAGATTAGGTGTACATAGGGATAATGTAGGTGGCGGCGGTGTACGGAGCGGCAGATTAGGGGTTAAAAAAATTTAATAGAGTGGCGGCGGTGTGGGGGGGCCTCGGTTTAGGGGTACATAGGTAGTTTATGGGTGTTAGTGTACTTTAGAGCACAGTAGTTAAGAGCTTTATGAACCGGCGTTAGCCCAGAAAGCTCTTAACTCCTGTCTTTTCTCTGCGGCTGGAGTCTTGTCGTTAGATTTCTAACGCTCACTTCAGCCAAGACTCTAAATACTGGCGTTAGAAAGATCCCATTGAAAAGATAGGATACGCAATTGGCGTAGGGGGATCTGCGGTATGGAAAAGTCGCGGCTGCAAAGTGAGCGTTAGACCCTTTCCTGACTGACTCCAATTACCAGAGGGCGGTAAAAACCAGCGTTAGGAGCCTCTAACGCTGGTTTTGACGGCTACCGCCCAACTCTAAATCTAGCCGTAAATAAGCAGCTTCCTGCTTCCTTGTTGTGTCTATGTATAGGATCTTTTCCTGGGTTTGATTATCTTGAGAGACTTACTTGGCTGAACTTGTTGCTGACTTTGCTTGTTTTTTGCTTCTCCTTTGGACCATAATTCTGTCTGCCATTACCTAGAAGTGTTTTGACCTTTTGCCTGGACTTTGTTGTGCTTTGCCTACTGATTCTGTACTGTCTTTTGCCCGCTCGTTGCTGACCTCTGGATATTGACTCTGCTTCCGGTTGCTCCCAATACTATTTTGGTCACGTCCTGGGTTTTATTCTCTGTGCTGGGACTGTGTTTTTATAGTCACTTGCCAACCTTAGGGTCCCTTCCTGGACAGACAATATACTACCTGTGAAACGTATTTAGCTTGAGTGGCAGTAAAGGGGAGTTTTGGGCATTTTTTCTAAGTCTAGGACAGACTAGAGAGTGTTCTTAACCCTTGCAGCCACTGAACTCACAGGCTTGCCTTGAGTGGCTGGACTGTGACAGATTAGTGAAAGTGGAAAGGGTCTGTTAACCATTTCTGTGCCAAACAAATGACTGGCGCAGGGTTGGTTACCCCTGGTGGGCAGCGGTGTAGATATTTGGTTTTTTATTAGCTTTTAGTGCTTTTCTGGATTATATAGTTACACTTTGCAAACATTTATTTTCTGTTTCTCTTTTCTATTTTTTTTTTTTACTGTGGAGGCATACCAGCAGCAGACCAAGGAAATGATGGCACTGTTATGCCTGGAGAGAGAGATTCCTTTCTGTGGAAAAACGAAAGAGGGATTGATACAAGCTCTTTTGGACTATGACAGCAGCCAGGCCGCACAAGCTGAAGCCTCAGGAGAGGTGTCTGCAGCTGTGGGCAGTGATTCATCAAGCTCTGGAGATCCATTGGACTGTTATTTGCAAACTGCTTTAAAGCATATGTGCTCAGCGGATCCATGTTTGCGCATGGAGCTGATCCAGAAATTCTGCTAGGGAAGCAGCTGAGAGACAGGCTGCTGAACAACAGGCTGAGAGAGAGTATCAGTCAGTCAGTCTGTCTGGTATTGCAGAACATGGTCAATATCAGCAAGTCAGTCTGGTACTGTAGGCCATGGTCAATATCAGTAAGTCAGTCTGGTACTGTAGGCCATGGTCAATATCAGCAAGTCAGTCTGGTACTGTAGGCCATGGTCAATATCAGTAAGTCAGTCTGGTACTGCAGGCCATAGTCAATATCAGCAAGTCAGTATGGTACTGCACACCATGGTCAATATCAGCAAGTCAGTCTGGTACTGCAGGCCATGGTCAATATTAGCAAGTCAGTCTGGTACTGCAGGCCATAGTCAATATCAGCAAGTCAGTCTGGTACTGCACACCATGGTCAATATCAGCAAGTCAGTCTGGTACTGCAGACCATGGTCAATATTAGCAAGTCAGTCTGGTACTGTAGGCCATGGTAAATATCAGCAAGTCAGTCTGGTACTGCAGACCATGGTCAATATTAGCAAGTCAGTCTGGTACTGTAGGCCATGGTCAATATCAGCAAGTCAGTCTGGTACTGCAGACCATGGTCAATATCAACAAGTTAGTCTGGTACTGTAGGCCATGGTAAATATCAGCAAGTCAGTCTGATACTGCAGATCATGATCAATATCAGCAAGTCAGTCTGGTACGGCAGATCATGGTCAATATCATCAAGTCAGTTTGGTACTGTGCACCATGTTCAATATCAGCAAGTCAGTCTCGTACTGTAGGCCATGGTCAATATCAGCAAGTCAGTCTGGTACTGTAGACCATGGGCAATATTAGCAAGTCAGTCTGGTAATGCAGGCCATGATCAATATCAGCAAGTCAGTCTGGTACTGCAGACCATGGTCAATATCAGCAAGTTAGTATGGTACTGTAGGCTATGGACAATATCAGCAAGTCAGTTTGGTACTGTAGACCATGGGCAATATTAGCAAGTCAGTCTGGTAATGCAGGCCATGATCAATATCAGCAAGTCAGTCTGGTACTGCAGACCATGGTCAATATCAAAAAGTCACTATGGTACTGTAGGCCATTGTCAATATCAGCAAGTCAGTCTGGTACTGTAGGCCATGGTCAATATCAAAAAGTCAGTATGGTACTGTAGGCCATGGTCAATATCAGCAAGTCAGTCTGGTACTGCAGACCATGGTCAATATCAACAAGTCAGTCTGGTACTGTAGGCCATGGTCAATATCAGCAAGTCCGCCTGGTACTGTGCACCATGGTCAATATCAACAAGTCAGTCTGATACTGCAGACCATGGTCAATATCAACAAGTCAACCTGGTACTGCACATCATGGTCAATATCAGCAAGTCAGTCTGGTACTGCAGACCATGCTCAATATCAGCAAGTTAGTATGGTACTGTAGGCCATGGACAATATCAGCAAGTCAGTTTGGTACTGCACACCATGGTCAATATCAGCAAGTCAGTCTGATACTACAGACCATGGTCAATATCAGCAAATTAGATTGGTACTGCAGACCATGGTCAATATCAGCAAATTAGTCTGGTACTGCAGACCATGGTCAATATCAGCAAATTAGTCTGGTACTGCAGACCATGGTCAATATCAGCTAGTCAGTCTGGTACTGTAGGCCATGGTCAATATCAGCTAGTCAGTCTGGTACTGCACACCAGGGTCAATATCATCAAGCCAGTCTGGTACTGCAGACCATGATCATATCAGCAAGTTAGTCTGGTACACGCTAGTCTGGTACTGTAGGCCATGGTCAATATCAGCAAGTCAGTCTGTTACTGCACACCATTGTCAATATCAGCAAGTCAGTCTGGTACTGCAGATCATGGTCAATATCATCAAGTCAGTCTGGTACTGTAGACCATGGTCAATATCAGCAAGTCAGTCTCGTACTGTAGGCCATGGTCAATATCAGCAAGTCAGTCTGTTACTGTAGACCATGGGCAATATTAGCAAGTCAGTCTGGTAATGCAGGCCATGATCAATATCAGCAAGTCAGTCTGGTACTGCAGACCATGGTCAATATCAAAAAGTCACTATGGTACTGTAGGCCATGGTCAATATCAGCAAGTCAGTCTGGTACTGTAGGCCATGGTCAATATCAGCAAGTCCGCCTGGTACTGTGCACCATGGTCAATATCAGCAAGTCAGTCTGATACTGCAGACCATGGTCAATATCAACAAGTCAACCTGGTACTGCACACCATGGTCAATATCAGCAAGTCAGTCTGGTACTGCAGACCATGCTCAATATCAGCAAGTTAGTATGGTACTGTAGGCTATGGACAATATCAGCAAGTCAGTTTGGTACTGCACACCATGGTCAATATCAGCAAGTCAGTTTGGTACTGCACACCATGGTCAATATCAGCAAGTCAGTTTGGTACTGTGCACCATGTTCAATATCAGCAAGTCAGTCTCGTACTGTAGGCCATGGTCAATATCAGCAAGTCAGTCTGGTACTGTAGACCATGGGCAATATTAGCAAGTCAGTCTGGTAATGCAGGCCATGATCAATATCAGCAAGTCAGTCTGGTACTGCAGACCATGGTCAATATCAAAAAGTCAGTATGGTACTGTAGGCCATGGTCAATATCAGCAAGTCAGTCTGGTACTGCAGACCATGGTCAATATCAACAAGTCAGTCTGGTACTGTAGGCCATGGTCAATATCAGCAAGTCCGCCTGGTACTGTGCACCATGGTCAATATCAACAAGTCAGTCTGATACTGCAGACCATGGTCAATATCAACAAGTCAACCTGGTACTGCACACCATGGTCAATATCAGCAAGTCAGTCTGGTACTGCAGACCATGCTCAATATCAGCAAGTTAGTATGGTACTGTAGGCCATGGACAATATCAGCAAGTCAGTTTGGTACTGCACACCATGGTCAATATCAGCAAGTCAGTCTGATACTACAGACCATGGTCAATATCAGCAAATTAGATTGGTACTGCAGACCATGGTCAATATCAGCAAATTAGTCTGGTACTGCAGACCATGGTCAATATCAGCAAATTAGTCTGGTACTGCAGACCATGGTCAATATCAGCTAGTCAGTCTGGTACTGTAGGCCATGGTCAATATCAGCTAGTCAGTCTGGTACTGCACACCAGGGTCAATATCATCAAGCCAGTCTGGTACTGCAGACCATGATCATATCAGCAAGTTAGTCTGGTACACGCTAGTCTGGTACTGTAGGCCATGGTCAATATCAGCAAGTCAGTCTGTTACTGCACACCATTGTCAATATCAGCAAGTCAGTCTGGTACTGCAGATCATGGTCAATATCATCAAGTCAGTCTGGTACTGTAGACCATGGTCAATATCAGCAAGTCAGTCTCGTACTGTAGGCCATGGTCAATATCAGCAAGTCAGTCTGTTACTGTAGACCATGGGCAATATTAGCAAGTCAGTCTGGTAATGCAGGCCATGATCAATATCAGCAAGTCAGTCTGGTACTGCAGACCATGGTCAATATCAAAAAGTCACTATGGTACTGTAGGCCATGGTCAATATCAGCAAGTCAGTCTGGTACTGTAGGCCATGGTCAATATCAGCAAGTCCGCCTGGTACTGTGCACCATGGTCAATATCAGCAAGTCAGTCTGATACTGCAGACCATGGTCAATATCAACAAGTCAACCTGGTACTGCACACCATGGTCAATATCAGCAAGTCAGTCTGGTACTGCAGACCATGCTCAATATCAGCAAGTTAGTATGGTACTGTAGGCTATGGACAATATCAGCAAGTCAGTTTGGTACTGCACACCATGGTCAATATCAGCAAGTCAGTTTGGTACTGCACACCATGGTCAATATCAGCAAGTCAGTTTGGTACTGTGCACCATGTTCAATATCAGCAAGTCAGTCTCGTACTGTAGGCCATGGTCAATATCAGCAAGTCAGTCTGGTACTGTAGACCATGGGCAATATTAGCAAGTCAGTCTGGTAATGCAGGCCATGATCAATATCAGCAAGTCAGTCTGGTACTGCAGACCATGGTCAATATCAAAAAGTCAGTATGGTACTGTAGGCCATGGTCAATATCAGCAAGTCAGTCTGGTACTGCAGACCATGGTCAATATCAACAAGTCAGTCTGGTACTGTAGGCCATGGTCAATATCAGCAAGTCCGCCTGGTACTGTGCACCATGGTCAATATCAACAAGTCAGTCTGATACTGCAGACCATGGTCAATATCAACAAGTCAACCTGGTACTGCACACCATGGTCAATATCAGCAAGTCAGTCTGGTACTGCAGACCATGCTCAATATCAGCAAGTTAGTATGGTACTGTAGGCCATGGACAATATCAGCAAGTCAGTTTGGTACTGCACACCATGGTCAATATCAGCAAGTCAGTTTGGTACTGCACACCATGGTCAATATCAGCAAGTCAGTCTGATACTGCAGACCATGGTCAATATCAGCAAATTAGATTGGTACTGCAGACCATGGTCAATATCAGCAAATTAGTCTGGTACTGCAGACCATGGTCAATATCAGCAAATTAGTCTGGTACTGCAGACCATGGTCAATATCAGCAAGTTAGTCTGGTACTGCAGACCATGGTCAATATCAGCTAGTCAGTCTGGTACTGTAGGCCATGGTCAATATCAGCTAGTCAGTCTGGTACTGCACACCAGGGTCAATATCATCAAGCCAGTCTGGTACTGCAGACCATGATCATATCAGCAAGTTAGTCTGGTACACGTTAGTCTGGTACTGTAGGCCATGGTCAATATCAGCAAGTCAGTCTGTTACTGCACACCATTGTCAATATCAGCAAGTCAGTCTGGTACTGCAGATCATGGTCAATATCATCAAGTCAGTCTGGTACTGTAGACCATGGTCAATATCAGCAAGTCAGTCTGGTATTGACCATGGTCTGCAGTATCCGACTGACTTGCTGATATTGACCATAGTGTACAGTACCAGACTGACTTGCTGATATTGACCATGGCCTATAGAACCAGTCTAACTTGCTGATATTGACCATGGTGTGCAGTACTGACTATAATGACATTTAGTGAAGGAGGTCCAGCTGGCAATGGTTCGTGAAGAAAAATTAAACATGTATTTATAATGCAGGTAAAAACATTTAAATATCACAGCCAGTCAAAACAGCCCAATTACAAGTCACCTATACCCAACATGTTTCATGCTGGTGCAGAACTTTGTCAGGGATAAAGTTAAGCACTGTGGTCAGAGAATATAAACCTGTTATTGTCCAATCGCTGTGCTCTATTGTGTTTACCCTATTGCTATTCAGAAATTAAAAAAACATCATAGATTACATGTTGTATAGCAAGTGTTGAAGGCTGTGTGATGCTGCCCCCCCCTACAATCGGCACAAAAAAAAAATCCACTGTGTTTCGTTAGTGCTAAGTTTGTGCTGTTTTGTGATGCAAAAATTAAGATTTGTGCTGCTTTTATTTTTAAGATAATAGCAATTGTTTTTGTTTTTACAGATTAAATAAAGGTCACCAAACGTCACCCAGCCCAGCTACAACAGCCAAAATACATGAAACTAACTGGTTGGTTAGTGCTGCGTTTGTGCCATTTAAATCTCTGTTCTATCTTGTTTCATTTTTGACTTATTAGCGATTTAATAAAGGTCACCAAAGGTCACCCAGCCCCCATACAAAAGCCAAAAGACATGAAACGGGCTGGTTGGTTAGTGCTGTGTTTGTGCCGGTTTGTGTCTTTCAAATTTTTATTTGTGCTGGTTTGGTTTAGTTATAACAGTTTGTTTTTTTTGTCAGTGAAAATTATGTGACCCACCATCCAATTCGCCTCAGATGTGTAAATAGGGTTGCCACCTTTTCCTAAAAAAAATACCGGCCATATGTGGGCGGGGCCACAAAACAGTGTGGCCACAAAAAGGCGGGGCCAAAAAAGAGGCAGATTCTCTTGATGAACTGCATATTTAACCTACCCGCACCCTGACCCAGTCATGTAAATATAACCCTATATTACATTTATTGGGAACACTCCTTTTATGTACAAAATACAAAGTACAGGGAGTGCAGAATTATTAGGCAAATGAGTATTTTGACCACATCATCCTCTTTATGCATGTTGTCTTACTCCAAGCTGTATAGGCTTGAAAGCCTACTACCAATTAAGCATATTAGGTGATGTGCATCTCTGTAATGAGAAGGGGTGTGGTCTAATGACATCAACACCCTATATCAGGTGTGCATAATTATTAGACAATTTCCTTTCCTTTGGCAAAATGGGTCAAAAGAAGGACTTGACAGGCTCAGAAAAGTAAAAAATAGTGAGATATCTTGCAGAGGGATGCAGCACTCTTAAAATTGCAAAGCTTCTGAAGCGTGATCATCGAACAATCAAGCGTTTCATTCAAAATAGTCAACAGGGTCGCAAGGAGCGTGTGGAAAAACCAAGGCACAAAATAACTGCCCATGAACTGAGAAAAGTCAAGCGTGCAGCTGCCAAGATGCCACTTGCCACCAGTTTGGCCATATTTCAGAGCTGCAACATCACTGGAGTGCCCAAAAGCACAAGGTGTGCAATACTCAGAGACATGGCCAAGGTAAGAAAGGCTGAAAGACGACCACCACTGAACAAGACACACAAGCTGAAAAGTCAAGACTGGGCCAAGAAATATCTCAAGACTGATTTTTCTAAGGTTTTATGGACTGATGAAATGAGAGTGAGTCTTGATGGGCCAGATGGATGGGCCCGTGGCTGGATTGGTAAAGGGCAGAGCACTCCAGTCCGACTCAGACGCCAGCAAGGTGGAGGTGGAGTACTGGTTTGGGCTGGTATCATCAAAGATGAGCTTGTGGGGCCTTTTCGGGTTGAGGATGGAGTCAAGCTCAACTCCCAGTCCTACTGCCAGTTTCTGGAAGACACCTTCTTCAAGCAGTGGTACAGGAAGAAGTCTGCATCCTTCAAGAAAAACATGATTTTCATACAGGACAATGCTCCATCACACGCGTCCAAGTACTCCATAGCGTGGCTGGCAAGAAAGGGTATAAAAGAAGAAAATCTAATGACATGGCCTCCTTGTTCACCTGATCTGAACCCCATTGAGAACCTGTAGTCCATCATCAAATGTGAGATTTACAAGGAGGGAAAACAGTACACCTCTCTGAACAGTGTCTGGGAGGCTGTGGTTGCTGGTGAACAGATCAAAACACTGACAGAATCCATGGATGGCAGGCTTTTGAGTGTCCTTGCAAAGAAAGGTGGCTATATTGGTCACTGATTAGTTTTTGTTTTGTTTTTGAATGTCAGAAATGTATATTTGTGAATGTTGAGATGTTATATTGGTTTCACTGTTAAAAATAAATAATTGAAATGGCTATATATTTGTTTTTTGTTAAGTTGCCTAATAATTATGCACAGTAATAGTCACCTGCACACACAGATATCCCCCTAAAATAGCTATAACTAAAAACAAACTAAAAACTACTTCCAAAACTATTCAACTTTGATATTAATGAGTTTTTTGGGTTCATTGAGAACATGGTTGTTGTTCAATAATAAAATTAATTCTCAAAAATACAACTTGCCTAATAATTCTGCACTCCCTGTATAAGTGCTTACATGCACTCTTAGAAAAGAAAACAAACTTTTCCAACATTGCCTCTTTTTTTGGGCCAAGTATAAAAAACACTTTCGGCTAGATTACAAGTTTTGTCGGTAAAAACTTGCGTTGCTAACAAGCCTTTTTTTTCCAGCGCTCACTTTAAACAACGCTGGTATTACAAGTTTTCTGAATGGCTGCGTTAGCCTCAGAAAAGTGAGCGTTGAGCAAATTTAGCGCCACTTCTACCTGTAATACCAGCGTTGCTTACGGTAGCGGTAATCTGGCTAAAACGTACTCGTGCACAATCTCCCCATAGGAAACAAAAAAAAAAAACACCTGAAAAAAAAGCAGCATTCAGCTCCTAACACAGCCCCATTGTTTCCTATGGGAAAATACTTTCTAAGTCTACACCTAACACCCTAACATGAAACCCGAGTCTAAACACCCCTAACCTTACACTTATTAACCCCTAATCTGCCCCCCCGACATCGCCGACACCTGCATTATATTATTAACGCCTAATCTGCCTCTCCGGACACCGCCACCACCTACATTATACTTATAAACCCCTAATCTGCTGCCCCTAACATCGCCGACACCTACATTATATTTATTAACCTCTAATCTGCTGCCCTCAACGTCGCCACCACCTACCTACAATTATTAACACCTAATCTTCCACCCCCAACGTAGCCGCTACTATATTAAATGTATTAACCCCTAAACCTAAGTCTAACCCTAACACCCTCCTAACTTAAATCTATTTCTAATAAATCTAAATAAAATTACTATAATTAAATAAATTATTCCTATTTAAAACTAAATACTTACCTATAAAATAAACCATAAGATAGCTACAATATAACTAATAGTTACACTGTAGCTATTTTATATTTATTTTACAGGCTACTTTGTATTTATTTTAACTAGGTACAATAGCTATTAAATAGATAATACCTAGTTAAAATAATTACAAAATTACCTGTAAAATAAATCCTAACCTAAGTTACAAATACACCTAACACTACACTATCAATAAATTAATTAAATAAATTAACTACTATTATCTAAACTAAAATACAATTAAATAAACTAAACTATATTACAAAAAATAAAAAAATATTACAAGAAGTTTAAACTAATTACAACCAATCTAAGCCCCCTAATAAAATAAAAAAGCCCCCCAAAATAATAAAATTCCCTATCCTAAACTAAATTACAAATAGCCCTTAAAAGGGCCTTTTGCAGGGCATTGCCCCAAAGTAATCAGCTCTCTTACCTGTAAAAAAAAGAAATACAATACCCCCCCAACATTACAACCCACACACCCCTATTCTAAAACCCACCTGTGCCTGCCTAACTCGTAATACCAGCGGGTGTTAAAAAGCAGCGTTAGGACCCCTTAACGCTGCTTTTTAAGGCTAACGCCGAACTCGTTATCTAGCCGATAGTTTTTATTACATGCAAAATTATTTTTATATGTCAAAATCTTTAGTAAAAACGTTAAATAGTAAAACACCTTATCATCATTTTATTCTAAAGGCTTTGCCATAACCATAATGTGTTACTTTAGTTTCTACAGGTCCCTTCCTAAGGTTAATAAAGTGCAGTCTTTAACAACATGCTTTGCTTAAGCTTGTACTGACTCTGAGTCTGTCGATCATGATGATCATTTTAGTTAAACTGTTCACAAGTCAGAACTAGACTGAGAGGCTCCTTACCTGCGCAACTTCTTGTTGTATGGATCTGATGATTAGAAGCAGCGCAGGCGCAGCCCGGTCAGCGTCAGGTCAGTCACGCCCACACACACAGGCAGCACAGTCAGGTCAGTCAGTCTCAGCACGTCACACACGCTCTTCCCAGCCAGCTGATTCCAGTCCCCAGAGACAGCCTCAGGCGCTAGAGGCAGCCAAGCAGAGCAGGTAATAAGGATTAGGAGGATATGTTATTGCTGTAATAACAACACTTACACAGTGACAACAATACAGACACACCTCAGGGGGGTGGGCAGAACTGTTGGCAGCGCTAGCGAAATTGAAATTTAAAAAAAACGGCTTTTGCATTGCCAGTATTATACTAATTCAGACACCGGCTCCAAATCTCTAATTACCGGCTGTGCCGGTAAAATACCGGCTGGGTGGCAACCCTATGTGTAAAGTCCATGTTTTTAAAATGTGAATAAAAATATACCAATCATTTGTGCTGTCTTTCTGCTGATTTGTGCTAAAAAAAAATTAACATTAGTGGCAGTTTCGTTTTGGACATATTAAGCATTATATATGATCAAACTCCGCCCACTTTGCACTCCACATTATTACATTTTAAAAACAAACATAACATTTGTTTGTGCAGAGATTCTGTAGATTTGTGCTAAAAAAATAATGTTTGTGCTGGTTTGATTTTGAAAATATTGATGATTATATTTGATCAAACTCCACCCACTTTGAACCCCACATTAATATACGATATATAAAATATACGATTTGTATGCGCTGCCTTTGGGCTGATTTGTGCAGCAAAATCAAACATTTGTGCCAGTTTGGTTTCGCAGATATTGAGCATTATTTATGATCAAACTCCGCCCACTTTGCACCCCATATTATTACATTTTAAAAGCAAATATATTTTTTGTTTGTGCTGATTTGTGTCGCAAAAAAAGTATGTGCCAGTTTGGTTTTGGGAATATTGAGCATTATTATTATTTTTCCACCCCACATTATTACATTTAAAAAAAAAAACAAATATACCATTTGTATGTGCTGCATTTGTGCTGATTTGTGCAGAAAAAACAAACATTTGTGCCAGTTTCCATTTTAAAATACTGAGCTTTATATTTGATCAAACTCCCCCAATTTGCACCACACATTATTACATTTTAAAAACAAACATAAAATTTGTTTGTGCAGAGTTTCTGCTGATTTGTGCTAAAAAGTTTTGCTGATTTGGTTTTGAAAATATTATATTTGATCAAACCCCGCCTAGATTTGTCTGCTTTTATTTTTAAGATAATAGCAAATGTTATTTGAGTTATTACAAATTAAATAAAGGTCACCAAAGGTCATCCAGCCCCCTACACCCAACAGCCAAAACACATGAAACGGGCTGGTTGGTTAGTGCTGTGTTTGTGCCGTTCTATCTCATTTAGTTATTGATTTATTAACGACTTAATAAAGGTTGCTAAAGGTCACCCAGCCCCCCTACAACAGCCAAAAGACATGAGACGGGCTGGTTGGTTAGTGCTGTGTTTGTGCTGTTCTATCTCATTTAGTTATTGATTTATTAACGACTTAATAAAGGTTGCTAAAGGTCACCCAGCCCCCCTACAACAGCCAAAAGACATGAAACGGGCTGGTTGGTTAGTGCTGTGTTTGTGCTGTTCTATCTCATTTAGTTATTGATTTATTAACGACTTAATAAAGGTTGCTAAAGGTCACCCAGCCCCCCTACACCCAACAGCCAAAAGACATGAGACGGGCTGGTTGGTTAGTGCTGTGTTTGTGCTGTTCTATCTCATTTAGATATTGATTTATTAACGACTTAATAAAGGTTGCTAAAGGTCACCCAGCCCCCCTACACCCAACAGCCAAAAGACATGAAACGGGCTGGTTGGTTAGTGCTGTGTTTGTGCTGTTCTATCTCATTTAGATATTGATTTATTAACGACTTAATAAAGGTTGCTAAAGGTCACCCAGCCCCCCTACACCCAACAGCCAAAAGACATGAAACGGGCTGGTTGGTTAGTGCTGTGTTTGTGCTGTTCTATCTCATTTAGTTATTGATTTATTAACGACTTAATAAAGGTTGCTAAAGGTCACCCAGCCCCCCTACAACAGCCAAAAGACATGAAACGGGCTGGTTGGTTAGTGCTGTGTTTGTGCTGTTCTATCTCATTTAGATATTGATTTATTAACGACTTAATAAAGGTTGCTAAAGGTCACCCAGCCCCCCTACACCCAACAGCCAAAAGACATGAAACGGGCTGGTTGGTTAGTGCTGTGTTTGTGCTGTTCTATCTCATTTAGATATTGATTTATTAACGACTTAATAAAGGTTGCTAAAGGTCACCCAGCCCCCCTACACCCAACAGCCAAAAGACATGAAACGGGCTGGTTGGTTAGTGCTGTGTTTGTGCTGTTCTATCTCATTTAGTTATTGATTTATTAACGACTTAATAAAGGTTGCTAAAGGTCACCCAGCCCCCCTACAACAGCCAAAAGACATGAAACGGGCTGGTTGGTTAGTGCTGTGTTTGTGCTGTTCTATCTCATTTAGATATTGATTTATTAACGACTTAATAAAGGTTGCTAAAGGTCACCCAGCCCCCCTACACCCAACAGCCAAAAGACATGAAACGGGCTGGTTGGTTAGTGCTGTGTTTGTGCTGTTCTATCTCATTTAGATATTGATTTATTAACGACTTAATAAAGGTTGCTAAAGGTCACCCAGCCCCCCTACACCCAACAGCCAAAAGACATGAAACGGGCTGGTTGGTTAGTGCTGTGTTTGTGCTGTTCTATCTCATTTAGTTATTGATTTATTAACGACTTAATAAAGGTTGCTAAAGGTCACCCAGCCCCCCTACAACAGCCAAAAGACATGAAACGGGCTGGTTGGTTAGTGCTGTGTTTGTGCTGTTCTATCTCATTTAGATATTGATTTATTAACGACTTAATAAAGGTTGCTAAAGGTCACCCAGCCCCCCTACACCCAACAGCCAAAAGACATGAAACGGGCTGGTTGGTTAGTGCTGTGTTTGTGCTGTTCTATCTCATTTAGATATTGATTTATTAACGACTTAATAAAGGTTGCTAAAGGTCACCCAGCCCCCCTACACCCAACAGCCAAAAGACATGAAACGGGCTGGTTGGTTAGTGCTGTGTTTGTGCTGTTCTATCTCATTTAGATATTGATTTATTAACGACTTAATAAAGGTTGCTAAAGGTCACCCAGCCCCCCTACACCCAACAGCCAAAAGACATGAAACGGGCTGGTTGGTTAGTGCTGTGTTTGTGCTGTTCTATCTCATTTAGATATTGATTTATTAACGACTTAATAAAGGTTGCTAAAGGTCACCCAGCCCCCCTACACCCAACAGCCAAAAGACATGAGACGGGCTGGTTGGTTAGTGCTGTGTTTGTGCTGTTCTATCTCATTTAGATATTGATTTATTAACGACTTAATAAAGGTTGCTAAAGGTCACCCAGCCCCCCTACAACAGCCAAAAGACATGAGACGGGCTGGTTGGTTAGTGCTGTGTTTGTGCTGTTCTATCTCATTTAGATATTGATTTATTAACGACTTAATAAAGGTTGCTAAAGGTCACCCAGCCCCCCTACAACAGCCAAAAGACATGAAACGGGCTGGTTGGTTAGTGCTGTGTTTGTGCTGTTCTATCTCATTTAGATATTGATTTATTAACGACTTAATAAAGGTCACCCAGCCCCCCTACAACAGCCAAAACACATGAAACTGGGCTGGTTGGTTAGTGCTGTGTTTGTGCCGTTAAAATCTTTATTTGTGCTGCTTTGGTTTTTTAGTTATAACAGTCTGTCTTTCTGTCAGTGAAAATTGTGTAAGTCGCCATCTAATTCACCTTAGCTGTGTAAAGCTGGCACTCCTATTGGCTGATTTGAAATTTAGTTTTTTTGGGGTGGTTTTTTTTTTTTAGATTAGGGCTTTTTTATTTTCATGGGCACTAAAAGAGCATCAATATAAACATTGTTACCTGAATATCATCCACATATCACGATAATAGGTAATTAGAAAAATTGAAAAACAAGTAAAAAACAAACATAAGTGGTCTCGAAGTTAACATGACACATCTCAGAAACATGACTCCTGGATATCTGATTGTTAAACTTATGCAGACAGGTCTTAATATGTACAAACTACCCCAAGAAACCTCTTCTCAGGTCAGATATAATATACCATAATTCTAGTATATCAGACATATATGTAATTCAGAACTTACATTGATACCTTAACATTTTTGTGTTTATTTGCTAATATTGTAGTACCTCGTTAGCAGAGATCTCTGTCTAATAGAATGATAATTTAAACTATACATTTTAGAGCACAAACTGATATTATGAGAGGTACAATTCTCAAACCTATAATTACCATTCTTACTTGTTAAAGGGGTAAATTTGAACCTAACAATATTTTTGAACTAGCAATATAATACAAGGTTGATAAAAATATTTATAAACAATAGATTACAGAGATGTGTTCATAACATTCTCAAGTAGTGGTAAAAATATTGATTCAAGAACCAGCAAGTGATAATAAGGAAACATCAGTGCAAGTAGGGTACCCTAATAAACCCGGCTCAGGAGGTCTAAAGGATAATTCAGGGGACTTTTGGGGAGAAAAGTGGAAGGTGGAACAAGTATGATGAGCATTAATAAGTGTCTGTCTTTGCTTCATCTCTGTGTCCATGTTGCCCAGGACTCAACTATAGCAATCTACTGGAGCAAGCCTGCTGCTCTCCCCGTCTAACATGTGATCTTTAAATGGTCAACATAAACATAATTCCCAATCCTCTCTCACATATACAAACCTGGATAGGTACATATACAACTTGTATAGCTCTTACCCCCCTACTTATTATAAGTTAACAAAATGCACAGATTATTTAAGATGAGCTGTCCAATCCTAAAGTAAGTTATGCTTTTTGGCACTAATTACTCAGGGAAAGTAATACATTGGGCCACTATATACTAAGCCTCAAGAGCTCTATGCTATGGGATTCTAAGCTATGGTTATTAGGCTCTCTGCCCCGGCCGCAGGCAGATTAGCCCACAACAAGATAAGTAAACTCTAAAGATTCCACTTACTTTCTGAAGATAATCTCTCTGATTAGCTGATGCATTTTATAGTCTTTCAGTTATCCCTAAAGCACTCTCAATTCCCAGAGACTGCCATCAATAAGTAGAAAAACCAACTATATCAAGCTAACCTCTAGCTTAAGTGCAAACCTCAACTTCCCAAGTGCTTACAAAGTTAATACTAAAAATTGTCTGAAAGCTACCTACCGTGCCTAGTATGAGAAAGTACCCCACCAGGTTCAGAATAACACTTTACTATAGGAATCATAAACAAAATAATTTCTCACATCTTGTTCTGAAATATAGTGACATCTCCCCCGTTGCATGATACAACATAAGTGCATGCTTATGAAAATATTAGGTTAACAAGCTCTATCGTAGAACAAGAACATGAAAAGAGGGTATATATTACTGAATATAAATAGGGGGCGCCATATAGAAAATTTTAAAGAATGGGTGCGTTGTTACGTGCTGGAAAAAATGCCTTGGAAAAAGTGTGTGTCTATTTTGCAAAATATTTGTTATAAATCACAAGAAATATTTCAATTGGTAAAGTGATGTTTGTGATATATCTAAAACTAAAAATATATATATATACGAATAAATAAACAGTTGCAAGAAAAAACTGACTGAAGTGAGTAATAATAGTGCTAATATAATCTAGTGATATAGTACAGTGTTTGAACGTTAAAAACTAATGCAAATAATCAAGTGATATAGTACAATGTTTGAGCATTAGAAACTAATGCAAACCCAAAAAGTCCATTGGTGAAACAAAAAAGTCTTGTGAAAATCAAATCAACAGGCGGGTTCCGTGTAGTGAGGCTGCTTCTCTTGGTGCTGTCGGTGAATCAGAAACCTAAATGGTGAGAAGAAAAAGAGAGCGCCTCATAGTGCAGATATCTCTAAACAGGTAGAAAATATTTGGTAAACCAAAAAGCAGGTACTCACAAGTGGAGTGGCACTTTTCGTTAAAAAAGTGCAAACGAGCAGGCTGACATTCTCAGCAGTCAGCACGCTGACCAAAGCAATGTGGTGCCGGTCTGTAGATGTCTCACGGTCAAAAGACAACTTCCAATTTCCCTCTGGTAGTGTTGGATGCCGTGCTTAGCAAGGTGTTTCTTTGTTCCAGTCGGGATCGAGACCTCTTAGGCAAACAAACAGTGTGAACTGTTAAAAGATTAAAAATCACGTCTCTTTGCACATAAAAACAAAACTCAGTCCAGGCTGAGTAACTGGGAAAAAGTTTTTTATTTTTGGAGCTGATAACGCGTTTCTCGGCCGTTAGCTCCTGGCCGTTTCATCAGATCAATTACATACATTGTTAGCAGGTACATTTAAAAATGTGTGCATATCACCTGATTGGATAAAACAGAACCAATAGACATATTGGTAACATTGTTGCAAAGAGACGATTTTGTTAGGCATTCTTCTAAGTGGCTGGGAGGTCAATAAGATACAATTTTTAAAAGAATAAAAAACAAAGTAAACTAACTAACTAATTGAGAACACATATCTATATCAATCAAGTGGATAGAATTGGTAAAAAGCTACATTTAAAATTATTTAAGTAAGTCTGTGACGGGAAAACAATTTTTCCATAATACAAGACAGATTAGTCAATTTGTAGGAGCGTTTTTCTCTTTTTCCTGGTAAAAGATAAACAGTCTGCGAGTAACCCAGATTCTTTTTATTCTTGTTTGTTGAAAGAGATGTTGACGCTATCAAAATATATACATGCCAAACATGTTTGTCAATAGCTTGTAAACATTTGGGAAGTGTTTGAAGTAGGAATCTTCCTATTGCAGGTCGATTCTTTTCTTTTCTTTTATTCTAGTTTCATAATGCTATGTGTATGAAAACACTGGTTTTTATGTTATCGTTTGTTGAGGAGTTGGATCGTATGAGACATCTATAGATGACACTTGGCTATTAGATAAATCTGTCGATAAGATTGTGGATAATAAGGAAAAAATTCATTTTTTAAGAAAGTAGTGGATAAATCTGACCATAAATGCATTTAACCTAAAAAGACTGGGGTATAATATGAATCTTTCATTGGACCTAGGAGTAGAATGGAACGTAGTGTTTAATCTTTTAAAAACAAAGTTTTGTGAGAACTAGATACAGACAACGCTTAAATACACCTGAAGAGAATATATTCACGGTGCATTTACATCGTAGAAATAAGTATGGTCAGTATGGGAACAGATGTTTGTAGTAATGAAATGGGGAATAAAGGTCACTGAGACCTCCACTGTGTTTGCGTATATAATGTTTGTATCTTCAATGATAGAAATATATAATAGACATCAAAATGCATATGAACCGAGTAAACAATCAGTTAAAGGCAGCTAAATCTAAATTGGAGTTGAGGCCTGCTGGATACAAAGTTTTTAATTTGTGAATCCAGAAAGTCTTGCGTTGTCTAAGTGAAATCATTCTGTTATAGTCTGTGGAGGGGGGAATGAAGTCTATCGGATAAAATTTAAAAATAGAAGGAATGCCACCATGTTTTCGGAGGCAATGTTCGGGTATACTATGTTTAATAGTGGTCTTTTTACAGTTCTTGCAATTACGCCAGTGCTTACCCCAGCGTGTTCTGGCCTTTCTGGAGGTGCGACCCACGTATTGTACCCCACAAATGCATTCCAGAACATATATAACATAGCTGGAATTACAATTGAAAAATCTGGTTATTTCAAAAGTTTCTCCTGTTGAAAATGATTTAAAAGTTTTTTTGCCTGAAGTGATATGTTTACATGTTTGACATCTCTTCATGCCACATTTATATATTCCCACCTGTTTTAGGAAAGAGTTTGCTTTTTTAAGATTAAGATTGGAAACTTTATGTTTTACTTTTTTGCTGGGGGCCAGTTTGCTTCTTAATGTGGGGGCTCTAGTGTACACAATTCGGGGATGTTCTGATAATAATGGTTTTAGAATTGGATCTCTACAGACTATGTGCCAGTGTTTATTCAGGATATGATAGATTTGTCGATAATTGTTATTGTATTGGGTTATGAAAAGAGGGTCAAACTGTAAAGTGTTGTTAATATTGTTTTTTCCGGATTTTTTCTCTAAGAGAGTGTTTCTGTCTAGTGATCTAGCTTTATTTAAACAGTTATCTAAAAGTTTTTTAGGATATCCTTTGTCAATGAATCTCTCATAAATGATGTTACTCTGTTGATCAAAGGTTTCTGGGTGTGAACAATTTCGTTTTATCCTTTCAAATTGGCTATAAGGAATATTTGCTAGCCATTTTTTGTGATGATTGCTGGTAAAATTTAGATAGCTGTTACTGTCTACTTGTTTGAAAAACGTTTTTGAGCAAAAAGAACCCTCTTTATCCCAACTCAAAGATAGATCTAAGAAATCTATCGATCTTTCGTGTATAGCTGATGTGAAATTAAGACCCATTTGGTTCTCGTTAAGAGATGCAACAAAAGCTGTAGCTGATGTTTGATCTCCTCTCCATAGAAAGATAAGATCATCTATATAACGGCCATAGAACACCAGACTCGCCCCCATTGAGGAATTATAGATGTAATTTTCCTCAAACATGCCCATAAACAGATTGGCAAAACTAGGGGCGAATCTGGTGCCCATGGCCGTTCCCTTGATCTGTAAGAAAAAGGAATCTTGATACATGAAATAGTTGTGTTGAAGAATGTATTCAATACATTCCAAAGTGTATTCTTTTTGTGCATTGGGCATGTACTGATCTCTATTGAGAAAGAGTGAAATGGCTTTGAGACCTAAATGGTGTGTGATGTTGGAATATAGAGCACCAACATCACAGGAGATCCAAAGAAGATCTCCTGTGTTGGTATGATGTTTCAATTTGTTTAAAAGATCTGTGCTGTCTTTAATATAGGACGGTAAACCTGCAATAATGGGGCGTCCTGGGGGATTTTCTAAATTTTTGTGTATTTTTGGAAGGTGATAGTAGTGTGCTATACTTGGATTCGTGACTTTGAGAAAGAGTTTTTCGTCTTTATTGAAAATTTTTTGATCTATTCCTTTTTGTATTAGTTTTTGGTAGGTTTTGAGAAATTGCTCAGTAGGATCTTGTTTAAGAATTCTATAATAATTGACATCCTTTAGAATTCTATCCGCTTCTTTTAGATAGTCGGTGAGATTTTGAATGATGATGCCTCCTCCCTTATCTGCATCACGTATAATGATATTAGAATTGTTAGACAGGGAGTGGATAGCTTGTTTTTCTTTTAAGTTAATATAGAATTTTCTTTTAGCGTTTTTATGAGTCAATTTCTCAAAGTCCTCCAAAACAATATTTTGATAAATCTCTATGTATTGATTCAATCCTAACACAGGTGAAAACGATGATTTTGTTTTGACACTGGTATGTATAAAGCCTTCATATAAATGTGTGGCTAAATTATCTATTGAGCTGGTGATGATAGGTGTATTGTTCTTACATTCCATGTTGTCTGTAAGTATGCATAGTGTATCTGTATTTTGCAGGTTTTGTTTTTTTAAAGTTTTTGATGTGAAGTATTTTTGTAATGAGAGTTTTCTTGTAAATCGATTAAGATCCACAAAAAGGTTAAATAGTTTATGTGGATTTGGTGGGCAAAAAGATAATACTTTTTGTAATACTCTTTTTTCATTAGTTGTAAGTGTGTGGGAAGATAAATTAAAAATCCCTTTCTCTAGTTTTTGTAATTTCTTTTTCTTGGAGGTAAGGCCTCTGCCTCTTGAGCCTCGTGGTCTATGTATAGGGGTCTTTTTTTGGGGTTTTGGTCTTCTAAAGGAATTCTGCAATGTTGTGGGGCATTCTCTAAAAAAGAGGTTGAAGATGTAGAATTTGGCCTAATGTTTCTTTCATGAAAAACGTCTTCTTCAGTAACTGAGGTCAAAGGTGTAAAACGGTTTGGATGTTGAAAAGAAGATGTTTTTGGATAAGAATCAGTATCCTTTTTATGTTGTTGGTTTCTATATGTTTCTTTGGGGGCTTGTGGTCTGTAGTCGTAACTGGTGAAAGAGTTGTGATCTCTATGTCTATAATTAGAGTAGTCTTCATATTCATAATGGGGATTGTGTTGAAAAGAATTATGATGTCTATTATTATAATGATTATAGGGAGAATGTGGGAGTCTATTGTATGATGTGTCATCATTTGTTCAGTTTCTCCTGGGGTGTGTATTGTAATTGTCATATGGTTGATTTCTCCTAGGGTATGTATTGTGATCTGAATTGTGATATCTGTTATAAAATGTGTTGCTAGGAGGAGGGGGGTTGTTTTTTGTGTGGTATTCAGAATGATAATGTCGAGATGATTGTTGCTCTTTATTGTGATAGTGATGTATAGGTTTATAACGGACCGTAGTCCATGTTTCTTTTCGTTCATCATTTTTATTTTGTAATGAGAAGTTATTACTATTTGTATGGTTTTTAGGGGTGTCAAAATTTGTGGTTTGTTTATTGGAATCATGGTCCAAAGTAACAGTTTGTGTGATGTTTTTCTCTTGACGATTATAGCTATATACTTGATCTTTAATATAATCATTATTATCCCTCTCTAGTTTTTTCTTTTTAGACCATACCAGTTCTTCTTGATATTTATCTGTACGTTCATACATCTTTTTCAACAAACGGTCATAGTCAGGGTTTTCAAGATGTTTGGAAAGTTCTTTTTGTATTTCTTCTATTTTATCCCCACATTGGTTAGATAAAACACGTCAATGTTCTATAAGTAGTTTAATAATCTCAAATGAGCAATTATAAAGAATATTATACCATTTTGTCATAAGTTCTGTATTCTCCTTAAAGGAGCAATGTTTCAGGATACGTAAACCTCTGGGGATTTGTCTGAGATCAAAATATTTCTCAAGTGTGGTTAAATCCCACCAGTGTCGGTGTTCCTTTAATATTTCCTCTTCTAGAATGTGAAAGAGATCTTTCATGGGTTTGTTTAGATCTGAGTCACATTCTGCAGAGATAGGGACAGATTTTTCAGATAGACTGAATGTCGATCTCTTTTTCTCTCTTTCCTCTCTAGACAACATGTTGAGAGATCAAGGGAGAAAAAAAGGGGAAGAGAAAGAGATAATAATAATATTTGGTATTGTTGAAAAATAATACAATGTGTGTTGTTTTTATCCTATTAGATATAAAAACAAAAATAGGCGTGGATTAAGAGGAGGTTTTGATATCTGGATTGAATAGTAATGTGATATCTAAGGCTGCACTCCTATGTGTCTACCGAGACAAAAGCGTGAAAAGAGGGTATATATTACTGAATATAAATAGGGGGCGCCGTATAGAAAATTTTAAAGAATGGGTGCGTTGTTACGTGCTGGAAAAAATGCCTTGGAAAAAGTGTGTGTCTATTTTGCAAAATATTTGTTATAAATCACAAGAAATATTTCAATTGGTAAAGTGATGTTTGTGATATATCTAAAACTAAATATATATATATATACGAATAAATAAACAGTTGCAAGAAAAAACTGAGTGAAGTGAGTAATAATAGTGCTAATATAATCTAGTGATATAGTACAGTGTTTGAGCGTTAGAAACTAATGCAAACCCAAAAAGTCCATTGGTGAAACAAAAAAGTCTTGTGAAAATCAAATCAACAGGCGGGTTCCGTGTAGTGAGGCTGCTTCTCTTGGTGCTGTCGGTGAATCAGAAATCTAAATGGTGAGAAGAAACAGAGAGCGCCTCATAGTGCAGATATCTCTAAACAGGTAGAAAATATTTGGTAAACCAAAAAGCAGGTACTCACAATGTTACCAATATGTCTATTGGTTCTGTTTTATCCAATCAGGTGATATGCACACATTTTTAAATGTACCTGCTAACAATGTATGTAATTGATCTGATGAAACGGCCAGGAGCTAACGGCCGAGAAACGCGTTATCAGCTCCAAAAATAAAAAACTTTTTCCCAGTTACTCAGCCTGGACTGAGTTTTGTTTTTATGTGCAAAGAGACGTTAATTTTAGTCTTTTAACAGTTCACACTGTTTGTTTGCCTAAGAGGTCTCGATCCCGACTGGAACAAAGAAACACCTTGCTAAGCACGGCATCCAACACTACCAGAGGGAAATTGGAAGTTGTCTTTTTTTTTTTTTTTTTTTCAAATTTATTTTTATTGAGGGAATAAATTGGCATACATATTCAAAATTGCAGCGGAATATAACAGGAGACTGGATATGCTTATAGCGTGTTACAATATATAGAATACTCAATGATAAACATTACGTGCAATCTCAGTTGTACCAAACAAAGCTAAAAACAAAACACTCGCTGCAAAGATAGGAAAAAAAAGAAACAATCATATAAGGAAGTGCCAATACCAATGCTAAACCTTCTAATCAATCTCAGAGGGTCCTCTAGAGCCCCATCACAAAAAGTATTAAACATTTATAACTGAAGGTTAACCCTATGCTCAGAGGCCTCTTGTGGACCTCAGCCTTGAAACCTCAAAATTTTATTGTGTATGTTCGGTTATCACTGTATTGTGGTAGGTAAGGTTGAATGGAAATATATAATTACGTTTCATCCAATGGGATGTATAACAGAGATAATTAATGTAGTTAAGTATGTGGGTATGTTATACCTAAGGGAATAACGTAACAAACGGTAGAAATAGTGTGGTAGAAGTAGTCTAACTAGTATGGTAACGGCATAGTAAAGGTAAGCCGTGTAGTTAATTCTCCTAAAATAGGAGGTATATTATGGCAGGTGGGGGGGGAGGTGGGCATTTGAGTGAGGTGGGTATGGTAAAATATACTTTGCATTATTAAAATATCTAGTAAGGGCAAATAATAATAGAGACGTGTAGCCTCACTTATAATGAGGACCTGTGGGTACTAAGTATGGACTAAGATAAATAGTGGTATAAGGATATATATCAAAATAAGGTAGGGGAGACTGTCCATGAGAAAGGGATATAGTAGGCATTTTTCGGGACAAACCAAGTTCGTTTATACGAGTGAGGGACCTCAGTAAGTGACCGCTTATCAAGAGTGGAAAAGGTAAATGCATAAATCATATGTATCTGCTCAGATTACATAACAGTGGACCAAGCGTTTATGACAACATGTAGGAAGAGCTATAATTCTTCCATAGAGCCACATGCTTGCAAAGAATAGGCACCTGCTGCTCCGGCCGCTAGCAGCAGGGTGTCCTAACTATAGGTAGCTCCATAGCTCCAAAAATGTAACTACTACAGTATAGATCTTTTCAGAATTGGGTAGTTTATGGAAAGGCAAAGGTCCAGCCCTGCCTAGACAAACATGGGGGTGTAGCAAAGATACCATTATACAAAAAAAAAAGCTATTTATCTGATAGAGTGTGTGACTAAAATTCAGGGAGCTTAAGAGTGTAAATCATACACATATATGGATAGGGAACTGAAAGTGTTCAAGTCTTAAGGTTGTCAATATGTTAACATAAACTCAAGGGTATTTGAAAGCAACCAACAACTAAAGTTATTGCGAGAGTACTACAAACAGTTAGTGCTTGAAACTGAAAAAGGTGCGTTGAAATATATACACTATACAGATTCACTCTTATTGTCTGTGCATAAGATAACCCACAATAAATAAGCAGAGAGCATTAAAAAAGTGCAATCAGTGGAACATCAAGAGTAAGCTATCAGCAAGACAGAATTTAACTAGAAGAACTGAGGTATGAAGTGTCCCTCAATCTAAATAAGGTCTATAGGAGCCTATAAATCAAGGCGTAAAAGAATGGTCGCAGCTTGTGAACTTGACTATGCCCATTTCTATAACAAAGGAATGCTGCGTATGCGATAATAGGGAAAATGCATTCATACAATAAATTTTAAACCATATGAAAATAGAATGTCTAAAACAGGCAGTAAGCATGCATATTAGAAGATTGTAAAAAAACAAATATGTTAAAGCAAAACAAACATGACAACTAAGTCCACATAGTCTCTCAACCTGTAGGCTATGACTGAATGAAGGCAGGCTGGGCAGATGGCCATGGAGAGTGGGATTTGGGATTAGCTATAGCAGTTGCGATGGGTCACTCCGGCCAGTGTCTCTGAACCTCGTTGTCTAGGAAGGGAATTTCCTTACCCCACACCGGACCGAGAAGCTAAACAAAGTCTCTGAGTCTCCATGCTAGAACTCTGAAGAGTGGCAGTTGAGCTATACCAAGAGAGGTAATCCAAGGGCAAGCGAAGTTCCAATAACAGGATGAAATGTCCCCTCCAGCCTGCACGGTCTTTTGCCGGAGATGGTATGAAAGGCTCTGAGGCGTTTCGGGAAACATGCGGGTCCAGTGTGGAGATGAGGAGCTGTGCGCTATGCTGCATGAGGATTCTGTTGGTGCGTCCATGCGGTAAGGCCAGACTGAGCGCTCCGGATGCGGTCTTATTGATTTGAGGTAAGGTTTCCGAGGTATCGGGAGCAGCCCCCAAACCTCCGACTGACTTGTAAGTACAGTGGGCCACTGCATCATCACGGTTAGATATTTGAACAGCGTGAGTCGTAAGCGGCATCGTTGTCTGCTTAGGTTCTAATAGAGAGTGACTTCCATAGAGAGCACTACACCTCTTCAGAAAAATGTGAATTTGCGCCATAATGCGATCCGCTTCTTCCATGTTTAGGTAGATTAGTGGCCCCTCGGCCTAAGGATTTCAAGGTACTAGTTTGGAGACAAGTGTTATTCACAATTGGGAGTGCTGGGTAGGCCCCAAAATGGCTACTGTAGATAGTGTGCTCAGTGTTAGCCGCATAAGGATTTTGGTGATCTATAGTTGTAGGAGTGCTCCCTCTCAAAAAGGTTAAAAGCAGCCAAGGCTTCGTATCCTCAGTGATAGTTAAATAATAGAATATTTGAGCCTAGACAGTCGCTAATTTTAGTTTTTAAACATCATATGGAGAGAACTGTAGAGAAGTGCGACCGTCCGGCTTCACAGTTGGCTCCGCCCCCCTGGAAGTTGTCTTTTGACCGTGAGACATCTACAGACCGGCACCACATTGCTTTGGTCAGCGTGCTGACTGCTGAGAATGTCAGCCTGCTCGTTTGCACTTTTTTAACGAAAAGTGCCACTCCACTTGTGAGTACCTGCTTTTTGGTTTACCAAATATTTTCTACCTGTTTAGAGATATCTGCACTATGAGGCGCTCTCTTTTTCTTCTCACCATTTAGGTTTCTGATTCACCAACAGCACCAAGAGAAGCAGCCTCACTACACGGAACCCGCCTGTTGATTTGATTTTCACAAGACTTTTTTGTTTCACCAATGGACTTTTTGGGTTTGCATTAGTTTCTAATGCTCAAACATTGTACTATATCACTTGATTATTTGCATTAGTTTTTAACGTTCAAACACTGTACTATATCACTAGATTATATTAGCACTATTATTACTCACTTCACTCAGTTTTTTCTTGCAACTGTTTATTTATTCGTATATATATATTTTTTTAAGTTTTAGATATATCACAAACATCACTTTACCAATTGAAATATTTCTTGTGATTTATAACAAATATTTTGCAAAATAGACACACACTTTTTCCAAGGCATTTTTTCCAGCACGTAACAACGCACCCATTCTTTAAAATTTTCTATACGGCGCCCCCTATTTATATTCAGTAATATATACCCTCTTTTCACGCTTTTGTCTCGGTAGACACATAGGAGTGCAGCCTTAGATATTACATTACTATTCAATCCAGATATCAAAACCTCCTCTTAATCCATGCCTATTTTTGTTTTTATATCTAATAGGATAAAAACAACACACATTGTATTATTTTTCAACAATACCAAATATTATTATTATCTATTATCTCTTCCCCTTTTTTTCTCCCTTGATCTCTCAACATGTTGTCTAGAGAGGAAAGAGAGAAAAAGAGATCGACATTCAGTCTATCTGACAAATCTGTCCCTATCTCTGCAGAATGTGACTCAGATCTAAACAAACCCATGAAAGATCTCTTTCACATTCTAGAAGAGGGAATATTAAAGGAACACCGACACTGGTGGGATTTAACCACACTTGAGAAATATTTTGATCTCAGACAAATCCCCAGAGGTTTACGTATCCTGAAACATTGCTCCTTTAAGGAGAATACAGAACTTATGACAAAATGGTATAATATTCTTAATGATTGCTCGTTTGAGATTATTAAACTACTTATAGAACATAGACGTGTTTTATCTAACCAATGTGGGGATAAAATAGAAGAAATACAAAAAGAACTTTCCAAACATCTTGAAAACCCTGACTATGACCGTTTGTTGAAAAAGATGTATGAACGTACAGATAAATATCAAGAAGAACTGGTATGGTCTAAAAAGAAAAAATTCAACATTCAACATCCAAACCGTTTTACACCTTTGACCTCAGTTACTGAAGAAGACGTTTTTCATGAAAAAAACACATTAGGCCAAATTCTACATCTTCAACCTCTTTTTTAGAGAATGCCCCACAACATTGCAGAATTCCTTTAGAAGACCAAAACCCCAAAAAAAGACCCCTATACATAGACCACGAGGCTCAAGAGGCAGAGGCCTTACCTCCAAGAAAAAGAAATTACAAAAACTAGAGAAAGGGATTTTTAATTTATCTTCCCACACACTTACAACTAATGAAAAAAAGAGTATTACAAAAAGGATTATCTTTTTGCCCACCAAATCCACATAAACTATTTAACCTTTTTGTGGATCTTAATCGATTTACATGAAAACTCTCATTACAAAAATACTTCACATCAAAAACTCTAAAAAAACAAAACCTGCAAAATACAGATACACTATGCATACTTACAGACAACATGGAATGTAAGAACAATACACCTATCATCACCAGCTCAATAGATAATTTAGCCACACATTTATATGAAGGCTTTATACATACCAGTGTCAAAACAAAATCATCTTTTTCACCTGTGTTAGGATCGAATCAATACATAGAGATTTATCAAAATATGGTTTTGGAGGACTTTGAGAAATTGACTCATAAAAACGCTAAAAGAAAATTCTATATTAACTTACAAGAAAAACAAGCTATCCACTCCCTGTCTAACAATTCTAATATCATTATACGTGATGCAGATAAGGGAGGAGCCATCATCATTCAAAATCTCACCGACTATCTAAAAGAAGCGGATAGAATTCTAAAGGATGTCAATTATTATAGAATTCTTAAACAAGATCCTACTGAGCAATTTCTCAAAACCTACCAAAAACTAATACAAAAAGGAATAGATCAAAAAATGTTCAATAAAGACGAAAAACTCTTTCTCAAAGTCACGAATCCAAGTATAGCACACTACTATCACCTTCCAAAAATACACAAAAATTTAGAAAATCCCCCAGGACGCCCCATTATTGCAGGTATTGACAATCTCACTTATAATTTATCCTACTATATTGATCTTTTGTTACAGAAATATGTTATTGGTTTACCGTCTTATATTAAAGACAGCACAGATCTTTTAAACAAATTGAAACATCATACCAACACAGGAGATCTTCTTTGGATCTCCTGTGATGTTGGAGCTCTATATTCCAACATCACACACCATTTAGGTCTCAAAGCCATTTTCTCAATAGAGATCAGTACATGCCCAATGCACAAAAAGAATACACTATTTCATGTATCAAGATTCCTTTTTCTTACAGATCAAGGGAACGGCCATGGGCACCAGATTCGCCCCTAGTTTTGCCAATCTGTTTATGGGCATGTTTGAGGAAAATTACATCTATAATTCCTCAATGGGGGCGAGTCTGGTGTTCTATGGCCGTTATATAGATGATCTTATCTTTCTATGGAGAGGAGATCAAACATCAGCTACAGCTTTTGTTGCATCTCTTAACGAGAACCAAATGGGTCTTAATTTCACATCAGCTATACACGAAAGATCGATAGATTTCTTAGATCTATCTTTGAGTTGGGATAAAGAGGGTTCTTTTTGCTCAAAAACGTTTTTCAAACAAGTAGATAGTAATAGCTATCTAAATTTTACCAGCAATCATCACAAAAAATGGCTAGCAAATATTCCTTATAGCCAATTTGAAAGGATAAAACGAAATTGTTCACACCCAGAAACCTTTGATCAACAGAGTAACATCATTTATGAGAGATTCATTGACAAAGGATATCCTAAAAAATTTTTAGATAACTGTTTAAATAAAGCTAGATCACTAGACAGAAACACTCTCTTAGAGAAAAAATCCGGAAAAAACAATATTAACAACACTTTACAGTCGGACCCTCTTTTCATAACCCAATACAATAACAATTATCGACAAATCTATCATATCCTGAATAAACACTGGCACATAGTCTGTAGAGATCCAATTCTAAAACCGTTATTATCAGAACATCCCCGAATTGTGTACACTAGAGCCCCCACATTAAGAAGCAAACTGGCCCCCAGCAAAAAAGTAAAACATAAAGTTTCCAATCTTAATCTTAAAAAAGCAAACTCTTTCCTAAAACAGGTGGGAATATATAAATGTGGCATGAAGAGATGTCAAACATGTAAACATATCACTTCAGGCAAAAAAACTTTTAAATCATTTTCAACAGGAGAAACTTTTGAAATAACCAGATTTTTCAATTGTAATTCCAGCTATGTTATATATGTTCTGGAATGCATTTGTGGGGTACAATACGTGGGTCGCACCTCCAGAAAGGCCAGAACACGCTGGGGTGAGCACTGGCGTAATTGCAAGAACTGTAAAAAGACCACTATTAAACATAGTATACCCGAACATTGCCTCCGAAAACATGGTGGCAATCCTATTTTTAAATTTTATCCGATAGACTTCATTCCCCCCTCCACAGATTATAACAGAATGATTTCACTTAGACAACGCGAGACTTTCTGGATTCACAAATTAAAAACTTTGTATCCAGCAGGCCTCAACTCCAATTTAGATTTAGCTGCCTTTAACTGATTGTTTATATGCATTTTGATGTCTATTATATATTTCTATCATTGAAGATACAAACATTATATACGCAAACACAGTGGAGGTCTCAGTGACCTTTATTCCCCATTTCATTACTACAAACATCTGTTCCCATACTGACCATACTTTTTTCTACGATGTAAATGCACCGTGAATATATTCTCTTCAGATGTATTTAAGCATTGTCTGTATCTAGTTCTCACAAAACTTTGTTTTTAAAAGATTAAACACTACGTTCCATTCTACTCCTAGGTCCAATGAAAGATTCATATTATACCCCAGTCTTTTTAGGTTAAATGCATTTATGGTCAGATTTATCCACTACTTTCTTAAAAAATGCATTTTTTCCTTATTATCCACAATCTTATTGACAGATTTATCTAATAGCCAAGTGTCATCTATAGATGTCTCATACGATCCAACTCCTCAACAAACGATAACATAAAAACCAGTGTTTTCATACACATAGCATTATGAAACTAGAATAAAAGAAAAGAAAAGAATCGACCTGCAATAGGAAGATTCCTACTTCAAACACTTCCCAAATGTTTACAAGCTATTGACAAACATGTCTGGCATGTATATATTTTGATAGCGTCAACATCTCTTTCAACAAACAAGAATAAAAAGAATCTGGGTTACTCGCAGACTGTTTATCTTTTACCAGGAAAAAGAGAAAAACCCTCCTACAAATTGACTAATCTGTCTTGTATTACGGAAAAATTGTTTTCCCGTCACAGACTTACTTAAATAATTTTAAATGTAGCTTTTTACCAATTCTATCCACTTGATTGATATAGATATGTGTTCTCAATTAGTTAGTTAGTTTAATTTGTTTTTTATTCTTTTAAAAATTGTATCTTATTGACCTCCCAGCCACTTAGAAGAATGCCTAACAAAATCGTCTCTTTGCAACAATGTTACCAATATGTCTATTGGTTCTGTTTTATCCAATCAGGTGATATGCACACCTTTTTAAATGTACCTGCTAACAATGTATGTAATTGATCTGATGAAACGGCCAGGAGCTAACGGCCGAGAAACGCGTTATCAGCTCCAAAAATAAAAAACTTTTTCCCAGTTACTCAGCCTGGACTGAGTTTTGTTTTTATGTGCAAAGAGACGTGATTTTTAATATTTTAACAGTTCACACTGTTTGTTTGCCTAAGAGGTCTCGATTCCGACTGGAACAAAGAAACACCTTGCTAAGCACGGCATCCAACACTACCAGAGGGAAATTGGAAATTGTCTTTTGACCGTGAGACATCTACAGACCGGCACCACATTGCTTTGGTCAGCGTGCTGACTGCTGAGAATGTCAGCCTGCTCGTTTGCACTTTTTTAACGAAAAGTGCCACTCCACTTGTGAGTACCTGCTTTTTGGTTTACCAAATATTTTCTACCTGTTTAGAGATATCTGCACTATGAGGCGCTCTCTTTTTCTTCTCATCACTATCATAGAACAAACCTGTTTCAGTCTCGTTAATAAATCTCACTGTGGCATTGTCGTGGATTTGACTCCCTATTTAGGAAACCTTAATATGTCCAGGTTGTTGTGCTTCACCCGATCTAATTAAAGAAGAGTGCCCTCCACCTAAATCCCATGGCAGAGCCACCTCAGACAACAAAGTTTGCAATCCCTGCCCGCAGCAACTGTCCCACTTCACTAATTCAGGAGCATAGCCGCTATGCTGCTTGTTACGGTTACCCTTAGTCTCGCTGAGAGATGGACCGCTTAGTAGCCTGGATCCCTATTGCTAAAGAGGGGAGAAGCTGCTTTCCATAGTATTCTATATGAGTCTCGCAAATATAGAATAATCTCCCTTAGCTGCAGTACAGCTAGGATACCCTTCTGCCCACAAAAATGAGTCAACGCTGCGATTGAGGGTCAAACAAGAACTCAGGACTGGGATGCCCAGCCTGCTTTTTATTAAGGTTACATGCACACAGGGCACTCCCAGGGGGAGAGGGGGGGAAGCACAAAATCCCCCATCACACATTTAGATAGAGAGCACTGTCCTTTGACAGGCCACAATAGGATTACAGTACTTAAGATAACAAGTTTACAAGTTCATTTTATCAATTAGCAGTCTGGCTCCAGAGGTGATTAGACAATGGAATTTGTTATCACTAAACTTAGAGCTGAGGCCAGCAAACGTGTATTTAGGCAATAGTTTCTAAAAGCTGAAAAAAAAGAGTTAACTCTTTATGAAATGATACTTGTTACGGTTTTCTTGGAGCCCTTCTTAGGCGCTGGCTTGCTGGTTCAGGCATTGCTGCTGGGAAATAAGCTCTTCACAACAAAATAACTAATGCTTCTGTAACAGTGCTCCCTTTCTGTGGAACACTCTGGCAGACACGGTCTGACCCCTTTTCGGGGCAGACTAAGGCTGTCCAGACCGCTGGTTATGCGGGGCTGAGGTCGGTTTGTCTGGACATCCCGTCGGCGTTGCCATTCTGTTTCCCAGGTCTGTAAGTAATGGTGAAATTGAAGGGTTGCAACGATAAGCTCCAACGTAATAGCCTGTCGTTATCTCCAGAGACCCGGTTCAGCCACACCAACGGGTTATGGTCGGTGACCAGAGTGAACGCCTGACCATATAAATAGGGAGTCAATTTCTTTAATGCCCACACCAAAGCCAAACACTCCTTTTCGACCGCTGCATCGCTGACTTCGCGGGGCAGGAGCTTCCGGCTGATGTAGGCAACTGGATGCTCCCCTCCATCTTCGCCTACTTGGCTGAGGACGGCTCCCAGCCCGAACATGGAAGCATCTGTATGGACGATAAAACGTTTGTTAAGGGCTGGGGTCGCCAAGACAGGAGCGTTAATTAGAGCATTTTTGAGAGCCTGGAAAGCCGTTTCACAGTGGGGAGACCACAGGACCTGTCGAGGTAAGTTCTTCTTGGTCAAGTCAGTCAGGGGTTTGGCAAGTGTGCTGTAGTCTGGTACAAACCGTCTATAGTACCTTGCCGTGCCCAGGAAGGCTAGGACCTGAGTCTTAGTGATGGGGGTGGGCCAATTGGCGACAGCTTCTATTTTGGCCGGCTCTGGTCGCTGCTTTCCACACCCCACCCGGTGACCCAGGTACTGTACCTCGGCCATCCCAAAGTGGCATTTTTCTGGCTTCAGAGTCAGGCCAGCAGCCCGGATCTGATCCAGAACCATTCCCACATGAGCTAAGTGGTCCTCCCAGGACTCATTGTGGATCGCTATGTCGTCCAGGTAGGCGCAAGCAAAACTCTGGAAGCCATCCAGGAGCCTATCCACCAAGCGTTGGAATGTAGCTGGGGCATTCTTCATCCCAAATGGCATTACCCTAAACTGATATAAGCCGAATGGGGTGACGAATGCTGACTTGGGGATATCCTCCGGGGCCAGGGGAATCTGCCAGTAACCTTTGCAGAGGTCAATAGTGGTCAGGTAATTTCCCCTGGCTATACGATCGAGTAGCTCGTCTACCCTGGGCATAGGGTAAGCGTCCGTCACGGTATTTTCATTGAGCCTCCGATAGTCTACGCAGAACCGGGTGGTCCCATCTTTCTTGGGCACCAAGACAACTGGGGAGGCCCAGGGACTATCGGAGGGCTCAATTACCCTGAGCTGGAGCATCTCATCGATCTCCTTCTTCATTCCTGTCCTAACTGCTTCGGGGATTCGGTACGGAGCCTGGCGCAAGGGAGCTTGTCCCGGAGTATCTACCTGGTGGGTGGTTAAAGTAGTGTACCCTGGCTTCGGGGAGAAGGTGAGGTGTTTGGACTGGAGGAGTTGGTTGAGCTGCTCCCTTTCAGTGGGGCTAAGTCGGTCCCCTATCTGAACCTGCGCCACTATACCTGTGGGGAGGCTCTTTTCTAATAGGTCTGGAATGGGTAAACTGTCGGGGTCTTCCTGAGGGGAACAACATACGGCCGTCACGTTCTCTGGTCGCTCAAAATATTCCTTGAGCATGTTTACATGTTGTCGTGGCAGCTAGCTATCACATAAGTGGTGTCTCCCCTTTTCTCTACGATCTGGTAGGGACCCTGCCAGGACGCCTGCAATTTGTCTGTCTTCACCGGCTTAAGTACTAACACCTTTTGTCCTATGGTGAAGATTCTCTTTCGGGCCCCCCGATCGTACCATACTTTCATTCTTCTCTGGGCCAACTGGAGATTAGCCCGCACGGATTTGGCTAATTGCTCCATTCGGTCCCTGAGTTCCAGCACGTATGGCACAATGGGGACACCGTCAGCCTCCATCTCTCCCTCCCAGTGCTCCCGGATCAGGTTTAGGGGTCCCCGTACCTTTCTTCCGTAGAGCAACTCGAAGGGAGAGAACCCTGTCGTTTCCTTGGGCACCTCCCGATAAGCAAATAGGAGGTGCGGCAGGAAGCGTTCCCAGTCTCGGTATTCCTGAGTGAACGTCTTGAGCATTTTCTTGAGGGTCCCATTGAACCTCTCACACAGCCCGTTCGTCTGGGGGTGGTATGGGGAGCTCAGGAGGGACTTAATTTTGCAAACCTGCCAGAGTTGTTGGGTCAATTCAGCCGTAAATTGGGTGCCTCGGTCGGATAGGATTTCTTTTGGAAATCCTACCCGGGAGAACACCTGTACTAGTGCATTCGCTACCGTATCCGCTTGTATGTTGGATAGGGCGACAGCCTCTGGGTACCTGGTAGCATAGTCCACTACGGTAAGAATGAATCGCTTACCGGAGGGACTAGGGGTAGCCAGTGGTCCCACTAGGTCAATAGCAACCCGGCTGAAGGGTTCCTCTACAATGGGCATATTTACTATCTGGGCTTTAGGGTGATCGCCTCGCCTTCCTACTCATTGACATACATCGCAGGTGTTACAGTAAGTTCTAACGTCAGCGTGCACCCCTGGCCAAAAGAACGTGTGAGTAATGCGGTGTAGGGTACGGGTAACGGCTAGGTGGCCTGCTAACGGGATGTCGTGGCCTATTTTGAGGATTTCTTGACGGTATTTGTGGGGCACTACCAGCTGTCGCCTACGCTGTCCCCTTTTCTCTGTCCAGCGGTATAGTTTCCCTTTTTCCCATAAGAATGTTTCGTTATCTGCCCCGCCCCCTCCGGTCTCTGCTCGTTCCCGGTACTTTTGTAAGGTCGGGTCAGTCTTAGACTCTGCCTCGAAAGCATCGGGGGTGTCCCAGGGTATGGGGCCTAACCTGTCAGGCAAGGTCGGGGTAGGTCTTACCTGTGTCTCCCGCACTGGTGAGAGCTCTCGCTCCGTCCGGGCTTGGGCCCGTGTAGTCACTGGGTCCGCCTCGTTGTTGCATACTGGAGCATAGGCAGAAGTCATGGGGCCCAAATCGTTGCCCAGTAGTACTTCGGCAGGTAAATTATCCATTAGGCCCACGTTCACAGCCCCCTTTCCCGCTCCCCAATCAAGATGCACTTTAGCTGTTGGAATTTTGTACACATCCCCCCCCGCCACTCTAACGGCCACAGTCTGTCCGGATCGCTTGTGCTCTGGCACCAAATGACTCTGTACCAGCGTGATAGTAGCCCCTGTGTCTCGCAATCCCTCAGTAGATCGCCCCTCGAGCCATACCCTCTGCCGATGGTGCTGGCGGTTATCTGAGGCAGCATATACAGGGTCTGCCTCGTGAAGCGGCCCCACATATCCCTCCATAGGGGCCTCTTGGTTAACACAGAGGGCCCGGGCCGGACGATAGGACCCAGAGGGGTAATTGTAATTCCTGGGTGTCTGGTGCGTATTAAGGGGGCAGCTAGCCATGAAATGCCCTGGTTGCTTGCATCGGTGGCAAGTCGGTCTGGGACGCTCAGAGCTGTTATTGGGTGGTCCTGAGTGTCGGACGGGCCCTGTGGGCACCGGGGCTCGTAATTCAGCACGAGGGGGTGCACGGTAAACCTCTCTGGGTTCGACCCGTGCTGGAGCTCGGTAGTTCATGGGTTCGTGAAGACGGGAGTCATAATGTTCATCGGCCAATTTGGCTGCTTCTTCTAAGGTAGAAGGCCGCCTGTCTCGCAGCCATTCCTTCCCTTGCTGTTCCATGCCATTATAAAAATGTTCTAAGAGAAACAATTGTAAAATTTCCTCCCCAGTCACCGCTTTACTTCCGCTCAGCCAGTGATTTGCCGCTCTCCGCATTCGGTGCGCCCATTCCATATGGGTATCATTAGGCTTCTTTTCCGTGCCCCGAAACTGTCGGCGATACATGTCCGGAGTTACAGCGTACCGTCGCAACAGTGTCTCCTTAACTAGCTCATACTGTGTCACTTCCTCAGCACCCAGAGTACGAAAGGCTTCCAGGGCTCGCCCGGATAGTTTCCCAGACAATATCGTGGGCCACTCTCTGTTGGGAATCTGGTGCAGGGCACATTGCCTTTCGAAGTCCGCCAAATATTCATCAATCCCTGTCTCGCTCTCTAGGAAGGGTCGAAATGCCGCATAGGGTATCTTGGGCCTCCCAGCATTTTCGACAGGGATGATTACCTGCGGGGCTTCAGCATTGCGGTGTGCGTTCGCTAGGTTGAGTTCGTGGGCTCGAGTCTCTCGTATATCCTCGTCCGCCTCCGCCATCAACTGCTGTACCAATTCCATGGAGGGGTTCGGCCCGTATAATGAGAGCCTTTCCCGAACAATCCTGTTTTTTTCGTCACTAATCGTGGTCGGTGTTTCCGCCATTGTGAAGTTCTGATCCAGTTCGGTCAATTCTGCGATCAGCTCTCTCCTCGGCCGGTTGCTGGCGTACCCCCCTCTGCTTTCAAGTAAATCCTTTAGGGTTGTACGCTTCAATTTTTCGTAACCGTTCTGTACCTCTCCTAGGAAATCCAGGAAAATCCCGCCGCTGCCGCCAAATGTTACGGTTACCCTTAGTCTCGCTGAGAGATGGACCGCTTAGTAGCCTGGATCCCTATTGCTAAAGAGGGGAGAAGCTGCTTTCCATAGTATTCTATATGAGTCTCGCAAATATAGAATAATCTCCCTTAGCTGCAGTACAGCTAGGATACCCTTCTGCCCACAAAAACGAGTCAACGCTGCGATTGAGGGTCAAACAAGAACTCAGGACTGGGATGCCCAGCCTGCTTTTTATTAAGGTTACATGCACACAGGGCACTCCCAGGGGGAGAGGGGGGGGAAGCACAAAATCCCCCATCACACATTTAGATAGAGAGCACTGTCCTTTGACAGGCCACAATAGGATTACAGTACTTAAGATAACAAGTTTACAAGTTCATTTTATCAATTAGCAGTCTGGCTCCAGAGGTGATTAGACAATGGGATTTGTTATCACTAAACTTAGAGCTGAGGCCAGCAAACGTGTATTTAGGCAATAGTTTCTAAAAGCTGAAAAAAAAGAGTTAACTCTTTATGAAATGATACTTGTTACGGTTTTCTTGGAGCCCTTCTTAGGCGCTGGCTGGCTGGTTCAGGCATTGCTGCTGGGAAATAAGCTCTTCACAACAAAATAACTAATGCTTCTGTAACACTGCTTTATGCAATTGAGCCGTGTTGAAAGTCCAAATATGAGCGGGACAGGCGGACTCAACTTGCATAGGTAAGCTTGTTGTTTACTGGGATTAGGAATTACAGGAGTGGCGACTGACATGACTTGTAGGGATGCTAGATTAGCGCCACTTTCCTGCCTGGGAGCGTATGGGGTCGGTATCCATTGCAATGGTGACTTACTTGCCTCTGAAGCTAAGATATGAACTCCTCTCGCAGTCTCCACCTCGGTATGTTTCTCCCTGCCACTCCAATGTATTATTGAGAGGTTCTCTGCATTATCAATACGGGCAGCGTATCTGAGCTCTGATGTCAGGAGGGCCATGTGGGAGTCAACCCGTCTCGCAAGCTCAGCTATTAGGTCCTTTAGTGTAGCCGTCATGACTATTATGTGAAAATCGTTTAGGTCCACTTACCAATACTTAAATGCTGGTATTAGTAGTGTAAAGTAAGATGCTGAGAATATTGGCAGATTAATACTGCCTACCTCGATTACACAGGTAACCGAGGGGGGTTCGTTGTGCCTGTAGTGAAATTGCGGCCTTCCTCCATAACTAACTCACTCAGAGTTTATCATATGCAGTCTTAATAATGAAGGCATCTTCCAGCACCGTGACTTGTCCTCTTTTTCTTACCTATGTTGTATGGCAAGATAACTGAGTATGGAGTAGATATATCACTAAATGTCCTGATAGCTTGAGGAACTACTCCAGTACGCTGCCATTCATGACCCTGTTCAGGACACGCCCCCTGATTGCCCTTTTAAGAGCAATGCCCATACAAATGCCTCTTAAGGGGCAATGGGTAGATACGTTTTTTTTTAGTTAGGTTTTTTTATTTTGGGGGGTTGGGTGGGTGGTTGTAATGTAAAGGGGGGACTTTGATAATTTTTTTTTTAGAAAAAGAGCTGATCACTTTAGGGAAATGCCCTACAAACGGCCCTTTTAACAGAATATTGTTAGTTTATTCTTAGATTAGGGGGTATTTTAATTTTGTGGTGTCTTTTTTTTTGTTTTTAAGGGGGTATAAGATTAGAAATAAAAAAATTGTTTTTGGATAATGTAGTTTTTTTTCTGTAATCTTAAATGTTTTTAGTTTTTGTAATCTTAGTTTTTTTTATTTTAATGGAATGTTAGGATTTTTTATTTTGGATAATGTTAGGGTTTTATTAAAGGGACACTGAACCCAGATTTTTCTTTCGGGATTCAGATAGAGCATGCAATTTTAGGCAACTTTCTAATTTACTCCTATTATCAAATTTTCTTCATTTTCTTGGTATGTTTATTTGAAAAGCAAGAATGTAAGTTTAGATGCTGGCCCATTTTTGGTGAACAAACTGGGTTGTTGTCACAAATATCTCAGAATTCAGCTGCTAAGGAGTTAACTTTGTGTAGCTTGCACTCAAAACAGTTTTTTGTTTTCAAGAAGAATTGTGTTTGTATTTTCTTTGAAGTGCCAGAACCCCCTAAATAGCCACCAAATGTTAGTGTGTATGCATTGGGTCATAAAGTCACTGAAACTCTTAGTCACAGAGATACACAGGATAAAGTTTATGGCTTAAGCTGTCAATAGAATGCCTGATGCAAAACAGGCTCTTCATTACAAAAACTGACCAGGTTACTGACAGGACATTGGTATATTATGTACATATGTGGGTTAAAGCTGTTATAACCTAAAGGCAGGTAAATATGGCATATTTGATATCAAACAAGTTCTCCCAATAAAACTAAGAGGTTCTAAATATGTAAATATAGAAATTTCTTACCTAGCAGGAATGATAATGGGTTGTATACATTCAGGCAAGAAATTAGTCTATTGAAGGTTGTAAAGACAGGGGGGTTTCTTAGCCCGCCCAGGAGGGTGTGGTTAAGCAACCTTATCTCTGAAAAGTAGGGTTTAAGAATCTTAGTTTTTAACAATAAGATTGTCATTCTTACAAGGGGAGCTGCTGTACAGAAGTAAGGAGCCATCATTTTCATGCCAGCCCCTGGCGCATATCTTGAAGACTAGGAAAGTATTCAATTCTGTTTTTCTCCTTTTTATTTTAAAATACTGTTTGCGTGTGTAATTTTATTTGTAACAACTTTTTATTAATAATGCATTGTGCATAATATTTTTGGCATAATAAATAATTCCTTTATTAAGTTTGGCCTTTGTCTAATAATTGAACCACGTTACTGAAAGAGACTGGAATATTAGAACTGTATAATTTTAGGTTATTTTCTGCTAAATTGTATTTCTAGAGTTAATGTGTAAAGTCTGGGGTTTTCCTTAAGATTTTCCCTTTAATAAATTTTAAGTGGTGGCAGCATTTGAGCTATAGGATTTATAGTTTATTGTGGGTGGCATTGGAAAGGGAGTGTTGGGTATTTCTCTTACGTCTAGTACAGATTAAGGGAGTGCAAATTAACTCTTGCACCCACTAAACTGAATCACAAGCTTGCCTGGTGTGGCTAGATTGTGACCTATAGGTGACAGAAAAGGGGGCTGAAAACCCTTTCTGTGCCAAATAAGTGACTGGAGCAGGGTTGGATAACCTTGGTTCGTCACAAATTGGTGGGCAGCGGTGTAGATCAAAAAATGTATTATTAGATTTTAGTGCTTGTGGATTTGCTAGTGTGAAAATCCCGGTACTAAAAGAAATTGTTTCTTACAATTTCCAAAGGCTAAAACTCAGTGCATTATATAGTCACACATTGCAAACAGTCCTCTTCCCTATTCTCTGTTTTTCTTTTCTATTTTATTTTGGCTATGGAGGCATATGAGCAGCGATCTAGAGAGGCACTTATACTCCTATGCCAGGAGCGGGATATTCCAATACGTTCAAAGAACAAAGATTTACTAATACAAGCTCTTGTTGAATATGATAACAGCCAAATCACACCAGTTGAAGTCCCAGGAGAGATGTCTGCAGCTGTGGGCGGTGATTCATCAGGATCTGGGGATCCATTGGACTGTTATTTGCAAACTGTTCTTAAACATATGGGCTCAGTGGATGCAAGTTTGCGCATGGAACTGATTACAAAGTTTTATGAAAGACAGGCTGCCGAACGACAGGCGTCTCTGGCAGCTGAGAGACAGGCTGCTGAAAGACAGGCTGATGAACGACAGGCAGAGAGAGAGTATCAGCTACAGCTTGCACGGTTGGAGAGAGGGATGGTCTCACCTGTTAGTGAACCTAGAGACCCCCCTGCTCCCAGAGTGCGTGCAGAGAATTTTCCCACCCTGGAGAAAGATGGAGATGTGGATGTATTCCTGCGTAGCTTTGAGAAAGTGTGCAGACAGTTCCAGTTGCCAAGGGAGCAGTGGGCCAAGTACCTTACCCCTGGACTGAAAGGTCCTGCACTGGAGGCGTTTGCTGAACTACCCCCAGAGTTTGATCAGGACTATGATTCCATTAAAGCTGCATTGCAAAGAAGATACAATCTTACTCCTGAGGTGTACAGAAAGAAATTCCGTTCTCTGCAGAAAGGTTTGTCAGAGAGCTATATTACAGCTGTTGGGAACTTGAGGACAGCCTTTAAACAGTGGGTCAGAGGATTAAAAGTTGCCACTATGGAGGAGCTGGAAGATTTGATTGTGAAGGAACAGTTTATGCAGCTGTGCCCAGCCGGAGTTCAAGAATGGGTTTTAGATCGGAAGCCCATAACAGCATTGGAAGCTGGCGAGCTGGCTGATTTTTACATAGCTAACAGGTCTCCAGAGAATGGGAGGAAATCCTTTTCTAAGGGGGGATCCACCTGTAAAGGAGCTGCTGCACGACCCCCCTTCACAAAACCTGCTGTGCCTTTTTCCATTGTTTCTGCTCCCTCTGGGAAAGGAGGGGCGAGTGCTGCATCTGGGCAGGGGGATACCCGCAGATGTTTTGTTTGCAACAAAGTGGGCCACATCAGCTCCACTTGCCCAGAGAGGATTAACTTGGGGCAATCAGCTGGAGGAAGTAATCCCTCAGAAGTACCAGCATCTATTTTGTTTTTTACCTGTCCAGAGGAAAACAACCATGAGAACTTGCAACCTGTGACTGTTGGAGATAAGGTAACCCTAGGGCTAAGGGACACAGGTGCAGAAGTGACTATGGTGCATCCAAAGCTAGTGAACTCTGAGACCATTATCCCTGGAAAGACTCTAGCAGTTAAAGGGATTGGGGGAATGAAACTTGCAGTGCCTATGGCACGTGTATATCTTGATTGGGGAGTGGGGAGAGGTTTAAGAAATGTGGGGGTATCTGAAAATATTCCTAATGATGTTTTACTGGGTACTGATTTGGGTAGATTGTTATCTCTTTATGTGCCTGACAATGCTACATGTGACCTAGTGACATTAGTTGCGGACCCTTATGTGGAAAGGGCTGTGTGTAAAAATGCTCAGAGACATTATGACCAGGAGGGAGGACAGAGTGCATGTGTGCGCAGGGCTGTGCCTGAACTGGGGATGTCTGTGCTGAGAGGTGAAGCTGTACGAGGAGATGCTGACTGGGGAGAACGACAGACAGACGGTGTGTGTCTTCCTGTACTTAAACCAGCAGTATCGGCAGAATTACCATTAGCTTTTCAGGGTGAGACTGATGGGGGAGAAAGGCAGATAGACTGTGTGGGTCTGTCTGTGCCTGAACTGAGTTTACCTGTACAGGGAGAATCTGTTTGTGAGAGAAGGCAGATGAGGGGAGCGTGTCTGCCTGTGATTGAATCAGTGGATTCTAGGGAAGGAGATGAGATTGACGGGGGAGAGAATGACTGGGTGACTGGGCCGCTGGATGATGTGTACCAGTCTCTGCCAGGGACAATTCTGTACCCTGTGAAAAGACACAATAGTTGGGATAAATGGCAGAAGGAAGATGTGTGCTTGTCTGAACCAGTGTCAAAAGGATACCAGATTCTGTGTGATTATGCAAAGTGGCAGACTGACTGTGAGAGAGAGCAGGGGGGAAAACTAGCCCACTCTATGACAGAAGCAGCAAAGCCACAGATTTCAGACTGTGTGGGGGAGGAGGGTACAGGATACTCTTTGAGGGACCCCCAGAGTGAGTGTGAAAGATTGTGGGTGACAGAGACCACAGTAACCTCAGCTGTGACCTATAAACAGACTGCACAGGCTAGGGGACAGAGACTGACACAGACTGCAGGCACAGGAGGGAGGAGTACAGAGAAGTGTATTTACACAGCCCCACAGTGCCATTCAGCAAATACACTGATAGATGTGCAGCATCAGTGTCCCCAGCAGTTAGAACCCACAGTGAGGAGGAGGGGGGCAGTTAGTCAATCCCCTACCAACCATAACAGAGTGCAGGAGTACAGGAATTCTACTCCAGTGGGAGGGCAAGAGCGTATGGTAGTTAAGCAGCAACTGACAGCACACAATATGCTTAGAGAGCACACCATAGGTAGCAAGACACTAGGTTTCACAGGCACCTCTGTAACAGGGGATGATGTGTTGTTCAGGGATAAGATGAAAACCTTATTGGGGGAGGTACCTGCAAAACCCAGAGATGCCATATTCGCACAAAAACAGTTGCAGGAGTTTACTGCCAGAGAGGGAGTGTGTGAGATGGTCCATAATGTTCTTGTACTCACGCCCATGAGACAGAACAAACTAGAGGCTGCATGGGAGGGGCCCTGCAATATATTCAATCAGTTGGGTAGAGCAACTAGTGTGTTACTTTTAAAAGGAGGGCATCCTGCTGCCAAAACTGCTAGGTGCAATCTGTCTGGCAATGGTGTTCTCACCGCAAGGGGAAGCTCCTTTTGATACGCATCGGGAGTGGCTCATAGCCACCCCCTTTTGCTTCTCTTATTGGGGGAGGTGTCACAAATATCTCAGGATTCAGCTGCTAAGGAGTTAACTTTGTGTAGCTTGCACTCAAAACAGTTATTTGTTTTCAAGAAAAATTGTGTTTGTATTTTCTTTGAAGTGCCAGAACCCCCTAAATAGCCTCCAAATGTTAGTGTGTATGCATTGGGTCATAAAGTCACTGAAACTCTTAGTCACAGAGATACACAGGATAAAGTTTATGGCTTAAGCTGTCAATAGAATGCCTGATGCAAAACAGGCTCTTCATTACAAAAACTGACCAGGTCACTGACAGGACATTGGTATACTATGTACATATGTGGGTTAAAGCTGTTATAACCTAAAGGCAGGTAAATATGACAACCTATGGCATATTTGATATCAAACCGGTTCTCCCAATAAAACTAAGAGGTTCTAAATATGTAAATATAGAAATTTCACTCTCTTTGTCTCTCTCAATCTCTCTGTCTCTCTCACTCATGCTCTGTCTCTCACTCTCTCTGTCTTTTTCACTCATGCTATTTCTCTCTTGCTCTCTCTGTCTCTCTCACTCTCTCTGTCTCTCTCACTCTCTCTGTCTCTCTCACTCTCTCTGTCTCTCTCACACTCTCTGCCTCTCTCAATCTCTCTGTCTTTCACTTTATCTGTCTCTCTCACTCATGCTCTGTCCCTCTCACACTCTCTGCCTCTCTCTCTCTCTCTCTCTCTCTCTCTCACTCTCTCTGTCTCTCTCACTCATGCTCTGTCTCTCTCACTCTCTCTGTCTCTCTCACTTTTTCTGTCTCTCTCACTTTCTCTGTCTCTCTCACTCTGTCTGTCTCTCTCACTCACTCTGTCTCTCTCACTCTCTCTGTCTCTCTCACTCTCTCTGTCTCTCTGTCTCTCTCACTATCTCTGTCTCTCTCACTATCTCTGTCTCTCTCACTATCTCTGTCTCTCTTACTCTCTCACTCTCTCTCACTATATCTGTCTCTCACTATCTCTGTCTCTCTCACTCTCTCTGTATCTCTCACTATCTCTCTCACTCACTCTGTCTATCTCACTATCTCTGTCTCTCTCACTCTCTCTGTCTCTCTCACTCTCACTCACTCTCTCTGTATCTCTCACTATCTCTCTCACTCACTCTGTCTATCTCACTATCTCTGTCTCTCTCACTCTCTCTGTCTCTCTCACTATCTCACTCACTCTGTCTCTCTCACTATCTCTGTCTCTCTCACTCTCACGCACTCTCTCTGTATCTCTCACTATCTCTCTCACTCACTCTGTCTATCTCACTCTGTCTCTTTCACTCTCTCTGTCTCTCTCACTTTCTCTCTCACTCACACTGTCTATCTCACTCTCTCTGTCTCTCTCACTATCTCTCTCACTCACTCTCTCTCTCTCACTCTCTCTGTCTCTCTCACTCACTCTCTCTGTCTCTCCCCCACTGACATACACAGGCATCTCACTAAAGCACTCACATCACTTGTTCTGAGTTTCAATAAATGCTGAAGAATACAAGTCGTTGTACCCAGAGCACTCTCATAGTGATCTCTATAGCCAAACAGCTAAATCCTTTTGCACATTTTAATTCGTGTTAACTAAACGATTGCTGGAATCTATTGTGCCAGTATAAATACCTCAGTGGGTTATATAAGGTCTAGTAAAGGCTGCACAATACATAGAACAAGGAGGGTAATCTTTGATTGGCAGGGTAAGGGTTAACAATCACTCCATAACAATTACTGAACTGAGTTCTATTTTAATTTAAATGAAAGATTTGCTGCAGAAAACACATAATGTGCGTCACCATCACCTTTCATTAGTTTATTCCAAGAAGAACTAATTTGCCTAACAGATGGACGTCACCTTATTGTGTCACATGGTTACGTCAGCCACTAAACTTGCACAAACTTATGGGAATAATGTTGTTTGTTGGTCTTTTCAGCAATGACTACGTCAGTAATTGGGGACGCACAAACCTCTAATGGAGCATTATCCAGGGATCAGCAGGGTCTGTGCCTCACACATAAAGGGTACGAGCCCACCAGACGCTCCTCCTCCCCCTCCTGTCCCCTCCTCTCCAGCTCTCTTCCTGCGGTCAGCTCAGAGTGGCACATGTCAGTATCTAGGCACAGAGATTTCTCCTCCCTGAGTGACTATCCCAGAGGACTTGTGCAGGTAAGTCTCCAGGTTCCTCTCTCACAAACTGTAACCCAGGGGGAATGTGCAGGTAAGTCTCCAGGTTCCTCTCTCACAAACTGTAACTCAGGGGGCCTGTGCAGGGAAGTCTCCAGGTTCCTCTCTCACAAACTGTAACCCAGGGGGAATGTGCAGGTAAGTCTCCAGGTTCCTCTCTCACAAACTGTAACCCAGGGGAAATGTGCAGGTAAGTCTCCAGGTTCCTCTCTCACAAACTGTAGCCCAGGGGGCTTGTGCAGGGAAGTCTCCAGGTTCCTCTCTCACAAACTATAACACAGGGGGAATGTGCAGGTAAGTCTCCAGGTTCCTCTCACAAACTGTAACCCAGGGGGAATGTGCAGGGAAGTCTCTAGGTTCCTCTCTCACAAACTGTAACCCAGGGGGCTTGTGCAGGTAAGTCTCCAGGTTCCTCTCTCATAAACTGTAACCCAGGGGGAATGTGCAGGTAAGTCTCCAGGTTCCTCTCTCACAAACTGTAACCCAGGGGGCCTGTGCAGGGAAGTCTCCAGGTTCCTCTATCACAAACTGTAACCCAGGGGGCTTGTGCAAGGAAGTCTCCAGGTTCCTCTCACAAACTGTAACCCAGGGGGCTTGTGCAGGGAAGTCTCCAGGTTCCTCTCACAAACTGTAACCCAGGGGGAATGTGCAGGTAAGTCTCCAGGTTCCTCTCTCACAGACTGTAACCCAGGGGGCCTGTGCAGATAAGTCTCCAGGTTCCTCTATCACAGACTGTAACCCAGGGGGCTTGTGCAGGTAAGTCTCCAGGTTCCTCTCTCACAAACTGTAACCCAGGGGGCCTGTGCAGGTAAGTCTCCAGGTTCCTCTCACAAACTGTAACCCAGGGGGCTTGTGCAGGTAAGTCTCCAGGTTCCTCTCTCACAAACTGTAACCCAAGGGGCTTGTGCAGGTAAGTCTCCAGGTTCCTCTCACAAACTGTAACCCAGGGGGACTGTGCAGGTAAGTCTCCAGGTTCCTCTCTCACAGACTGTAACCCAGGGGGCCTGTGCAGGGAGGTCTCCAGGTTCCTCTCTCACAGACTGTAACCCAGGGGGGCTGTGCAGGTAGGTCTCCAGGCTCCTCTCTCACAGACTGTAGTGCAGGAGGCCTGTGCAGGTAGTCTCCAGGTTCCTCTCTCACAAACTGTAACCCAGGGGGCCTCTGCAGGTAAGTTTCCAGGCTCCTCTCTCACAGACTGTATTGCAGGGGGCATGTGCAGGTAAGTCTTCAGGTTCCTCTCACACCGAGTGTAGTGCAGGGGGCATGTGCAGGTAAGTCTCCAGGTTCCTCTCTTAAAAACTGTAGCACAGGGGGCTTGTGCAAGTAAGTATCCAGGTTCCTCTCTCACAAACTGTAATCAGGGGGCCTGTGCAGGTAAGTCTCCAGGTTCCTCTCACACAGACTGTAGTGCAGGGGTCCTTTGCAGGTAAGTCTCCAGGTTCCTCTCACACAGACTGTAGTGCAGGGGGCCTGTGCAGGTAAGTCTCCAGGTTCCTCTCACACAGACTGTAGTGCAGGGGGCCTGTGCAGGTAAGTCTCCAGGTTCCTCTCACACAGACTGTAGTGCAGGGGGCCTGTGCAGGTAAGTCTCCAGGTTCCTCTCTCACAGACTGTAGTGCAGGGGCTTGTGCAGGTAAGTCTCCAGGTTCCTCTCTCACGGACTGTAGTGAAGGGGGCCTGTGCAGGTAAGTCGCCAGGTTCCTCTCTCATAGCCTGTAGCCCAGGGGGCTTGTGCAGGTAAGTCTCCTTGTACACAGAGCTTACTGCGTAATACACCTGTGCCCTCGCTTCACATCCACTGGGCACCGATTCCTGGTGCTATTTCTCTGGGATATGAGGTGTGTACAGTGAGACAGATATTCTTTAATCTGTGTGTGTCCCCAGTAGTGTGTAAGGTCTGTGCAGTGAGAAAGATATCCCAGGTCCTGTGTCTGCCCTCCAGTAGTAAGGTGTGTGCAGTGAGATAGATATCCCAGGTCCTGTGTCTGCCCTCCAGTAGTAAGGTGTGTGCAGTGAGATAGATATCCCAGGTCCTGTGTCTGCTCCCCAGTAGTAAGGTGTGTGCAGTGAGATAGATATCCCAGGTCCTGTGTCTGCTCCCCAGTAGTAAGGTGTGTGCAGTGAGATAGATATCCCAGGTCCTGTGTCTGCCCTCCAGTAGTAAGGTGTGTGCAGTGAGATAGATATCCCAGGTCCTGTGTCTGCCCTCCAGTAGTGTGTAAGGTGTGTGCAGTGAGAAAGATATCCCAGGTCCTGTGTCTGCCCTCCAGTAGTGTGTAAGGTGTGTGCAGTGAGAAAGATATCCCAGGTCCTGTGTCTGCCCTCCAGTAGTGTGTAAGGTGTGTACAGTGAGATAGATATCCCAGGTCCTGTGTCTGCTCCCCAGTAGTGTGTAAGATGTGTGCAATGAGATAGATATCCCAGGTCCTGTGTCTGCCCTCCAGTAGTGTGTAAGGTGTGTGCAGTGAGATAGATATCCCAGGTCCTGTGTCTGCCCTCCAGTAGTGTGTAAGGTGTGTGCAGTGAGATAGATATCCCAGGTCCTGTGTCTGCTCCCCAGTAGTGTGTAAGATGTGTGCAATGAGATAGATATCCCAGGTCCTGTGTCTGCCCTCCAGTAGTAAGGTGTGTGCAGTGAGATAGATATCCCATGCTCTGTATTTATCTCCCAATTAGAGTGTAAGTTGTGTGCAGTGAGATAGATATCACAGGTTCTGTGTCTGCTCCCCAGTAGTGTGTAAGGTGTGTGCAGTGAGATAGATATCACAGGTTCTGTGTCTGCTCCCCAGTAGTGTGTAAGGTGTGTGCAGTGAGATAGATATCACAGGTTCTGTGTCTGCCTACCAGTAGTGTGTAAGGTGTGTGCAGTGAGATAGATATCCCAGGTCCTGTGTCTGCTCCCCAGTAGTGTGTAAGATGTGTGCAATGAGATAGATATCCCAGGTCCTGTGTCTGCCCTCCAGTAGTGTGTAAGGTGTGTGCAGTGAGAAAGATATCCCAGGTCCTGTGTCTGCCCTCCAGTAGTGTGTAAGGTGTGTACAGTGAGATAGATATCCCAGGTCCTGTGTCTGCTCCCCAGTAGTGTGTAAGATGTGTGCAATGAGATAGATATCCCAGGTCCTGTGTCTGCCCTCCAGTAGTGTGTAAGGTGTGTGCAGTGAGATAGATATCCCAGGTCCTGTGTCTGCTCCCCAGTAGTGTGTAAGGTGTGTGCAGTGAGATAGATATCCCAGGTCCTGTGTCTGCTCCCCAGTAGTGTGTAAGGTGTGTGCAGTGAGATAGATATCCCATGCTCTGTATTTATCTCCCAATTAGAGTGTAAGTTGTGTGCAGTGAGATAGATATCACAGGTTCTGTGTCTGCTCCCCAGTAGTGTGTAAGGTGTGTGCAGTGAGATAGATATCACAGGTTCTGTGTCTGCTCCCCAGTAGTGTGTAAGGTGTGTGCAGTGAGATAGATATCACAGGTTCTGTGTCTGCCTACCAGTAGTGTGTAAGGTGTGTGCAGTGAGATAGATATCCCAGGTCCTGTGTCTGCTCCCCAGTAGTGTGTAAGATGTGTGCAATGAGATAGATATCCCAGGTCCTGTGTCTGCCCTCCAGTAGTGTGTAAGGTGTGTGCAGTGAGAAAGATATCCCAGGTCCTGTGTCTGCCCTCCAGTAGTGTGTAAGGTGTGTACAGTGAGATAGATATCCCAGGTCCTGTGTCTGCTCCCCAGTAGTGTGTAAGATGTGTGCAATGAGATAGATATCCCAGGTCCTGTGTCTGCCCTCCAGTAGTGTGTAAGGTGTGTGCAGTGAGATAGATATCCCAGGTCCTGTGTCTGCTCCCCAGTAGTGTGTAAGGTGTGTGCAGTGAGATAGATATCCCAGGTCCTGTGTCTGCTCCCCAGTAGTGTGTAAGGTGTGTGCAGTGAGATAGATATCCCATGCTCTGTATTTATCTCCCAATTAGAGTGTAAGTTGTGTGCAGTGAGATAGATATCACAGGTTCTGTGTCTGCTCCCCAGTAGTGTGTAAGGTGTGTGCAGTGAGATAGATATCCCAGGTCCTGTGTCTGCTCCCCAGTAGTGTGTAAGGTGTGTGCAGTGAGATAGATATCACAGGTTCTGTGTCTGCCTACCAGTAGTGTGTAAGGTGTGTGCAGTGAGATAGATATCCCAGGTCCTGTGTCTGCTCCCCAGTAGTGTGTAAGATGTGTGCAATGAGATAGATATCCCAGGTCCTGTGTCTGCCCTCCAGTAGTGTGTAAGGTGTGTGCAGTGAGAAAGATATCCCAGGTCCTGTGTCTGCCCTCCAGTAGTGTGTAAGGTGTGTACAGTGAGATAGATATCCCAGGTCCTGTGTCTGCTCCCCAGTAGTGTGTAAGATGTGTGCAATGAGATAGATATCCCAGGTCCTGTGTCTGCCCTCCAGTAGTGTGTAAGGTGTGTGCAGTGAGATAGATATCACAGGTTCTGTGTCTGCCTACCAGTAGTGTGTAAGGTGTGTACAGTGAGATAGATATCCCAGGTCCTGTGTCTGCTCCCCAGTAGTGTGTAAGGTGTGTGCAGTGAGATAGATATCCCAGGTCCTGTGTCTGCTCCCCAGTAGTGTGTAAGGTGTGTGCAGTGAGATAGATATCCCAGGTCCTGTGTCTGCACCCAGTAGTGTGTAAGGTGTGTGCAGTGAGATAGATATCCCAGGTCCTGTGTCTGCACCCAGTAGTGTGTAAGGTGTGTGCAGTTTTGTAGATATCCCAGGTCCTGTGTCTGCTCCCCAGTAGTGTGTAAGGTGTGTGCAGTGAGATAGATATCCCAGGTCCTGTGTCTGCCTACCAGTAGTGTGTAAGGTGTGTACAGTGAGATAGATATCCCAGGTCCTGTGTCTGCTCCCCAGTAGTGTGTAAGGTGTGTGCAGTGAGATAGATATCACAGGTTCTGTGTCTGCCTACCAGTAGTGTGTAAGGTGTGTACAGTGAGATAGATATCCCAGGTCCTGTGTCTGCTCCCCAGTAGTGTGTAAGGTGTGTGCAGTGAGATAGATATCCCAGGTCCTGTGTCTGCTCCCCAGTAGTGTGTAAGGTGTGTGCAGTGAGATAGATATCCCAGGTCCTGTGTCTGCACCCAGTAGTGTGTAAGGTGTGTGCAGTGAGATAGATATCCCAGGTCCTGTGTCTGCACCCAGTAGTGTGTAAGGTGTGTGCAGTTTTGTAGATATCCCAGGTCCTGTGTCTGCTCCCCAGTAGTGTGTAAGGTGTGTGCAGTGAGATAGATATCCCAGGTCCTGTGTCTGCCTACCAGTAGTGTGTAAGGTGTGTACAGTGAGATAGATATCCCAGGTCCTGTTTCTGCTCCCCAGTAGTGTGTAAGATGTGTGCAGTGAGATAGATATCCCAGGTCCTGTGTCTGCCCACCAGTAGTGTGTAAGGTGTGTGCAGTGAGATAGATATCCCAGGTCCTGTGTCTGCTCCCCAGTAGTGTGTAAGGTGTGTGCAGTGAGATAGATATCCCAGGTCCTGTGTCTGCTCCCCAGTAGTGTGTAAGGTGTGTGCAGTGAGATAGATATCCCAGGTCCTGTGTCTGCACCCAGTAGTAAGTTGCGTGCAGTGAGATAGATATCCCGGGTCTTGTCTGTACCTGAATAGGATGCAAGGTGTGTTCAGTGAGACAGGTATCTCAGGCCGTTTCTCTGTACCTTCAGTAGGATGTACGGTGTGTGCAGTGAGACAGAGAAGACAGTTAGGAGAGGAACATAGGCTACTGCTGAGACCAGCTTCAGAGTGCTGCAGAGACCAGAAACACTAGTCTGGGAACCCTGGTTGCAACAGCAGAAACCCAAAACACTGGTTGCTGCTGCTGCTGCAGAATCTAGAAACACGTGTTACTGATGTAGAGACCAGGAACACCAGTTTCTGCTGTAGGGACCAGGGATACCAGTAGCTGCTGCAGAGACTAGAAATATAGGTTGCTGTTAATATACAAGCTGCTAAACAGGAACAATGCATTTAAAATCTGAATGGAGATTCTGAGTATCTAGCAGACACCATCTATAAGGTCTTAGAGGCTCCATTCAGCTTCCAGAAATACCCCACCCTAAACACTTACATCATTGTTGTGACCCCATTATCTTGCCATAACCACCTGCCATGTGAAATAAAGACAACAACACCGAAGTTATGGGGAAATATGGAAAGGTCACATTTAATACTTCAAATTTGCCTTTATGGCAGAAATTGCTATTAAGAGTGCTAGGATAATAACAAATCCCATCATCAGCAAATACAACAAAATGCACCAGCATTGAATATGAACTTGAAATTGGGTCGCACATATCAGGGGGTGTAACCAGAAAATTGAACTACAATAGTGGAAATATAGAAGAAATCCACATGAAAGCAGGCAAGTTAGTCACTCTCTGCACAGACTCTAAAGGCAAGGAAATACTGAGTAAAAATAAAATATAACTTTTAATATTTAATCAATAAAATTGACACACATGAACACAAAGAAAATTAAAACCAACAAAATAAGACTTCATCTGATAATTAGGTGAAAGTGGTACTGCATAAATTAGTCAATGGCCCCTATTTATCAACCCGTCAACTTACTTGCATTCGCCGGCACCAATGTGCTCGCCTAAGATCACCTAACATCACTGCCGCGGACCTGAATATGCTCTCCAAAGTTACCAAAAAAGCAGTGCACCATGTACAGGGCGATGAGCAGTGGACTGTTGTTAGCTAACAGTCATCGATCTCGCTGCTCTTTAGCTTTTTCTCAGCTTTATTTATATACTGTCACTAAACACCGCCACTATACTAAACTGTTTTACCCCTACCCCGCTGCTCACGGACCCCGCTGCAACTAAATAAAGTTATTAACCCCTAAACTGCTGCTCCCGGAGCCCCCAACACTGCCGCCACCTACATTATACTTATTAACCCCTAATCTGCCGCCCCTACACCACCGCCACCTACATTATGTTATTAACCCTTAATCTGCCCCCCTCTACACCGCCGCCACTTACATAATACTTATTAACCCCTAAACTGCCGTCCCCCTAATCTGCCGTCCCCAACGTCGCCGCCACTATATTAAATTTATTAACCCCTAAACCTAAGTCTAACCCTAACAGCCAGTAGGATTGAACTTCAATTCTATTGGCTGATTGGAACAGCCAGTAGAATGCGAGCTCAATCCTATTGGCTGTTCCAATCAGCCAGTAGGACTTTGGGGGGGCTTTTTTTATTTTGATAGGGCTATTAGATTAGGTGTAATTAGTTAAACTATCTGTAATTTGTTTATTATTTTCTGTAATTTAGTGGGGGGGGGGGTTGTACTTTAGATAATTGTATATAATTGAGTTAATTGTATGTAATTTATTTAATTGTAGTGTAGTGTTAGGTTTTATTTTACAGGTACTTTTGTATTTATTTTAGCTAGGTAGTTATTTAATAGTTACCATAGTGTATCATGTGACAGCCATCAACCAATCACAAATGCATACACGTACCATGTGACAGCCATCAGCCATTCACAAATGCATACACACTTATTCTTGCACATGCTCAATAGGAGCTGGTGACACACAAAGTTTAAATTTAAAAAGACTGTGCACATTTTGTTAATAGAAGTAAATTGGAAAGTTGTTTAAAATGGCATGCTCTATCTGAATCATGAAAGTTTAATTTTGATTGAGTGTCCCTTTAATAAGTATAATGTAGGTGGCGGTGGTGTTGGGGGCTGCATATTAGGGGTTAATAAGTATAATGTAGGTGGCGGTGGTGTTGGGGGCGGCATATTAGGGGTTAATAAGTATAATGTAGGTGGCGGCGGTGTAGGGGGTGGCAGATTAGGGGTGTTTAGACTCGAGGTACATGTTAGGGTGTTAGGTGTAAACGTAACTTTATTTTCCCATTGGAATCAATGGGATATCGGGCAGCATTGAACATGAGCTTTCACTGCTTTTAGACTCCCATTGATTCCCATTGTTGTGTAGAGACGCTTTTTAATTTAGCAATGTTGAGACTCATCTAGTTGAGCCTACCTCGTAATAATTTAAAACAAGTCAAATCGTCATACCGCACTAAGCGGATTTATGCAGGACGCTCTTATTAGACGTCATGTATATAATACATATCTAGTGAACTTGTAACTTTATGATATGTTGTTAATATGTGAATTGCTCCTATATTTGATTATCGATGATTACTTTTAGCGTATTATACTAGCATTTGATATTGTTGTTTACAGCGTGCATCACCTATGACCCTATGAGCAAGTGGGTTTAGAGTAATAACCCCTATCACTATCAACAGTATAATCGCTGTTACAACACCATAAAAAAGCCAGTAGCACTGGGGTGTCAGTTATTTAAAATACCATGTTAAGATATGAAATACAGTACTGAAAACAGCTATTGATCAAAGACATAGGTATACCTTAACTAAGCTATAAACTTGTAGCAGTCAGATGTAATGTGGATTACTAGTAATACTGTGTAAGAAAATATCAACGGTAGATGCAATTGTAATTTCAAACTACTGTATGAGAGTAAATACTGACACTCGTTAACCAACCTGGCAGGTTTAGCCATGAATTCAGACATCCATCTGTAACTTAAATTACCTATGACTACTCACCATAGAAACTGACCCTAGTTATGCGAGTAACCTGTAATCAATCAATTTATTGACCTACACATGTGGTTAAGCATTACATACTGAATTGTATTGTAGATATATTCACTTTTTTTGAATTTTAAGTGATTATCACCTGTAGATGATATATGTATGCAGATATACTACATGAGATTATATGCACTAGTTGATCTTCAAGGGCCACGTTGCAATACAAATCAAGTTCCAGTAACACTGTTGCATAAATTATAACTGGTGGTAAACAGAGTTGTAACCTAATGTTACCTAATACATTCATTAGATAATATACAGTCATTTGTTGACTAACCTGGCTGTCTTAATTCCTGACTCCAACATCCGACAGCAACATTGTTGCAACAAAGAGCTATATTGTACCACAGCACCTGATCATAGCTGTGTGAGTAACTCATAAATTACATAGTATCTTCTAGTCTATGATGCTTTGAGAATCATTTATTTCAATCATATTTATAATATATTAATTTATCACTCCCAAGGTGTGGATTTTCTTGTATAACACACAACCACAGTTACATTTTATGCCTACTAATACCGGAGTTGATATCTATGGGCCATGCACTAGGCATAAGTTAGTAACACTTTATGTTTACCAATGATCTTCACTGATCATATTGATGCATTTATGCAACCAGAGAGATAGTTTCAATCTCAAAGGAACTGTTCATGTATATACAGTTACAGCTCACGCACATTGTTTTCTTCATATACAGAGCACAGTACACTGTGGGGTACTCTGGATTTCCATTAACCCCATCATCATTGGTCACGATATACACAATTTAATAACTATTCCACATAATCCGCAATGGGATACCTAGAGGAGCGGTAATTTACCAGCTATTTTCTATGACTCTCCCATGAGTGTCCCTTTCAAGGAGATTAGGCTATAATCCTCAACTAATTTGGTTGTGGTACTTCAAATTGATTAACATTAGAGCCATTGACTTATTTATGCAGTACCACATTCATCTAATTATCAGATGAAGTCTTACTTTGTAGGTTTTAATTTTCTTTGTGTTCATGTGAGTCAATTTTATTAAATATTAAAAGTTATATTTTATTTTTACCCAGAATTTCCTTGTCTTTAGAGTCTGTGCAGAGAGTGCTTAACTTGCCTGCTTTCATGTGGATTTCTTCTATATTTCCACTATTGTACTTCAATTTACTTCTATGCAAAAGCACCACCCCACTGTACACAATACATTTGATCAGTAGTGAGGGATAAAATATTCGATTGTCACACACTACTTAACAGATATAGTCATTTGTGAGGATTGCCTTCCATAGTGCCATTGTTATTGATTGTCTTGGGTGTAATCAGAAAACCCTTGTGGTGGGCAAGAAGGGAAAAGGAGAACCTGCTGCATAGGCCACCCATTAGTTAGACCACCAATTCACGACTCAGGTTGGGGTATGCCATGGGATCCTCCCCACCCCTCAATGCCCGCCGACGTGCCAGACCACAATTTTACCGCAAGTTAACCACAACACATTATATAAACTTTAGACAGTTGCAATAGTCTACAATTGCTTTTGGCTAATGCAGACCACTCTAATCACGGGCTAGCTTCCAACTGCAACTGTTCTTCCCCCATATGGGGGAGCACGGGCGGTCTTATTGCGATCCAACCAAATGGTCAACATTGTGCCCCTATCCAAGCCATGTCCATCATTTCCTCTCTCTCTACTAAACAGAAATGGTTAGTATGTCTCACCTCTTGTTTAATTTTATGCCTTTCCTTCCCCGCCCCTCATACCTGCCACCTTACAGATAACAGGTAATACAAAATCTCCACTTCCTTACTTCAGCACCACCAACATCCACCCATTAACTCACATAGGCAAAAATGTAACTCTTCCTAGCCTAGAAGCCCATCCATTATGTCGCTACAGTCATAGTTGTTCCTTTTTCTTATTTTCTCTTGGCTAGATTACGAGTTGTGCGTTAGGGTAAAAAAGCAGCGTTAAGAGGTCCTAACGCTGCTTTTTTACACCCACTGCTATTACGAGTCTTGAAGGTTTAGGGGCACCGCACACTTTTTTGGCCTTACCGCAAAACGACTTATGTAAACTTCGTAAAGTCTTTTTTCTATGGGACTTCCATAGCGCTGGTATTACAAGTCTGTCTTGGGAGACCAAAAAGTGAGCTGTACACCCTACCCCGTAAAGAGTCCAAACACATTTAAAACTTAGTAGTTAAGAGTTTTATGGTACAACGCCGTAGCATAAAACTCATAACTAAAGTGCTAAAAAGTACACTAACACCCATAAACTACCTATTAACCCCTAAACCGAGGCCCTCCCGCATCGCAAATACTAAAATAAAAATTTTAACCCCTAATCTTTTGCTCCGGAAACCGTCGCCACCTACATTATATTTATTAACCCCTAATCTGCCGCCCCCTATGTCGCTGCAACCTACCTACACTTATTAACCCCTAATCTGCCGCCCCCAATGTCACTGCCACTATAATAAACATATTAACCCCTAAACCGCCGCACTCCCGCCTCACAAACATTATTTAAATATTATTAACCCCTAATCTGCCGTCCCTAACATTGCCGCCACCTACCTACATTTATTAACCCCTAATCTGCCGCCCCCAACGTTGCCGCCACTATATTAAATGTATTAACCCCTAAACCTAAGTCTAACCCTAAACCTAACACCCCCTAACTTAAATATAATTGAAATAAATCTAAATAAAAATTCCTATCATTAACTAAATTATTCCTATTTAAAACTAAATATCTATAAAATAAACCCTAAGATAGCTACAATATAACTAATAGTTACATTGTAGCTAGTTTAGGATTTATTTTTACTTTACAGGCAAGTTTGTATTTATTTTAACTAGGTAGAATAGTTATTAAATAGTTATTAACTATTTACTAACTACCTAGCTAAAATAAATGCAAATTTACCTGTAAAATAAAACCTAACCTAAGTTACACTAACACCTAACACTACACTATAATTAAATAAATTAAATACAATTACCTAAATTAAATTAGCTAAAGTACAAAAAACCCCACTAAATTACAGAAAATAATAAACAAATTACAGAAATTTAAACTAATTACGCCTAATCTAATAGTCCATTTAAAATAAAAAGAGCCCCTGCAAAATAAAAAAAAAGCCCTACCCTAAACTAAACTGCCAATAGCCCTTAAAAGTGCCTTTTGCGGGGCATTGCCCCAAAGTAATGAGCTCTTTTACCTGTAAAAAAAAAATACAAACAACCCCCCCAACAGTAAAACCCACCACCCACACAACCAACCCCCAAATAAAATACTATCTAAAAAAATCTAAGCTCCCATTGCCCTGAACAGGGCATTTGGATGGGCATTGCCCTTAAAAGGGCAGTTAGCTCTTTTGCCGCCCAAACCCTAATCTAAAAAATAAAACCCACCCAATACACCCTTGAAGATCGACTTACCGGGAGACGTCTTCATCCAAGCTGGGCGAAGTGGTCCTGCAGATGGGCAGAAGTCTTCATCCAGACGGCATCTTCTATCTTCATCCATCCGGTGCGGAGCAGGTCCATCTTCAAGACGTCCGACACGGAGCATCCACTTCTGGCGACGACTAAAACAGAATGAAGGTACCTTTTAGTGACGTCATCCAAGATGGCGTCCCTTAGATTCCGATTGGCTGATAGAATTCTTAAATAGGTATAATTTAGTTAATAATAGGAATATTTATTTAGATTTATTTAAATTATATTTAAGTTATTGGGCGTTAGGTGTAGGGTTAGACTTAGGTTTAGGGGTTAATAACATTAATATAGTGGCGGCGACGTTGGGGGCGGCAGATTAGGGGTTAATAAATGTAGGTAGGTGGCGGCGATGTTAGGGACGGCAGATTTGGGGTTAATAATATTTAACTAATGTTTGCGAGGCGGGAGTGCGGCGGTTTAGGGGTTAATATGTTTATTATAGTGGCGGCGACGTTGGGGGTGGCAGATTAGGGGTTAATAAGTGTAGGTAGGTGGCGGCAACATTGGGGGTGGCAGATTAGGGATTAATAAATATAATGTAGGTGGCGGCGATGTTGGGGGCAGCAGATTAGGGGTTCATAAGTATAATGTAGGTAGCGGCGGTGTCTGGAGCGGCAGATTAGGGGTTAATAAGTATAATATAGGTGTCGGCAATGTCGAGAGTGGCAGATTAGGGGGTTAATAAGTATAAGATTAGGGGTGTTTAGACTCGGGGTTCATGTTAGGGTGTTAGGTGTAGACATAAAATGTATTTCCTATAGGAATCAATGGGGCTGCGTTAGTGAGTTTTACACTGCTTTTTTGCAGGTGTTAGACTTTTTCTCAGCCGGCTCTCCCCAGTGATTCCTATGGGGAAATTGTGCACAAGCAGGTACAACCAGCTCACCGCTGACTTAAGCAGTGCTGGTATTGGAGTGCGGTAATGAGAAAAATTTTGCTCAACGCTCACTTCTTGTCTTTTAATGACGGGTTTTTAAAAAATTCGTAATACCAGCGCTGCAAGTAAGTGAGTGGTTAGAGAAAACTGCTTGTTAGCACCGCACAGCCTCTAACGCAAAACTCGTAATCTAGGTGTCTGTGTACAATGTATATAAGGGCGCAACACTAAGCTTAAGTGCACAGCACCTTAACTTTAAATTCTAGATAGTTTTGTGCAGGAGCTCCTAAATAGTGAGCAGGATGGGACACCGATAAGTCTGGCATGGTAGTCGCTGTCACCATTGTGGAGACCTTTTACCTCTTTCTCTCCAGCGTAGAGAAGGCTGAAACTGTCCACAACCCATTTCAGAAATGTGCATCCACCTCCCACGACTGCCCATACCCCTCCCTGTACCATCCAGCTCTGCCAGCAGAGCCTCTCAACTCCACCAGAATATTACCCAGACACCGACCTTAGCCTCCTTATCCCGAGCCATTTGGGACTTGATGTTGGAATGAACAAATTGTCATCTTGTCATAAGTTTAATATCTATTACAGAATATTCTTCCAGGTACTTTAACACAACAACTATCAGTGAAGATTAGAAAAATGCTACTAAAATAAGGGAATTGTGTAACATAGGGTAACGGTGACAAATAGATGTGAATAAACCTGTTTGGGATCAATGATAATGTGTATTTGTAACATGAACAAATGATTCAGCTTGTGGTTACAGATATATCACTGTGTTGTATACAGATTAGCTCTCAATAAGCTAAAAGCAGTATCTACCACATGTGGTTAAAGGGGTGTGCTGGGGTACAGTTTTCCTGAAATCCCTCATTCTGCACAAAAAGAAATGCAAATACAAAGGTAAAGTGACGTAGTGCAATTACTTTTTATAAAGATGCCGTTTCTTTTCAGGTTACACAATCAGCCTGAAACTCAGAAGCAATGGAACCGTCAAACAAAGAGCACGTTAAATTGTTTTCCAGTCGTTTGCAGAGAACTCTCCCAGTATCTGAGCAGTCTGGACTAAAAGGGAAAAAGAGCGACTGCAGGAGCCTGAAGGTGAGGGCTAAACTGCTATATGTAACCATGAAAGGCACTACCTGCAGCCACAGATAGACCAGACAAATACCAGTAGTGTCGGTGGGGATTATAGCACCTAGGGGCACATCCTGTAGAGCGCAGTAGGTTAGTGAGGTAACAGATGTCAACTACTGATGCAATTATTTAAGCAATAGATTTGTAAAAGAGAGTACTGTTTATTTCATCAGTACCTCATAGTATCAAATTATGTTTGTACCCTACTGTATCTTACAGGGGCATCATATGATGTTTGTACCCTACTGTATCTTACAGGGGCATCATATTATGTTTGTACCCTACTGTATCTTACAGGGGCATCATATTATGTTTGTACCCTACTGTATCTTACAGGGGCATCATATGATGTTTGTACCCTACTGTATCTTACAGGGGCATCATATGATGTTTGTACCCTACTGTATCTTACAGGGGCATTATATGATGTTTGTACCCTACTGTATCTTACAGGGGCATCATATTATGTTTGTACCCTACTGTATCTTACAGGGGAATCATATTATGTTTGTACCCTACTGTATCTTACAGGGGCATCATATGATGTTTGTACCCTACTGTGTCTTACAGGGGCATCATATGATGTTTGTACCCTACTGTATCTTACAGGGGCATCATATGATGTTTATACCCTCCTGTATCTTACAGGGGCATCATATGATGTTTGTACCCTACTGTATCTTACAGGGGCATCATATGATGTTTGTACCCTACTGTATCTTACAGGGGCATTATATGATGTTTGTACCCTACTGTATCTTACAGGGGTATCATATGATGTTTGTACCCAACTGTATCTTACAGGGGCATCATATGATGTTTGTACCCTCCTGTATCTTACAGGGGCATCATATGATGTTTGTACCCTCCTGTATCTTACAGGGGCATCATATGATGTTTGTACCCTACTGTATCTTACAGGGGCATCACATTATGTTTGTAACCTACTTTATCTTACAGGGGCATCACATTATGTTTGTACCCTACTGTATCTTACAGGGGCATCATATGATGTTTGTACCCTACTGTATCTTACAGGGGCATCATATGATGTTTGTACCCTACTGTATCTTACAGGGGCATCATATGATGTTTGTACCCTCCTGTATCTTACAGGGGCATCATATGATGTTTGTACCCTACTGTATCTTACAGGGGCATCATATGATGTTTGTACCCTACTGTATCTTACAGGGGCATCATATGATGTTTGTACCCTACTGTATCTTACAGGGGCATCATATGATGTTTGTACCCTCCTGTATCTTACAGGGGCATCATATGATGTTTGTACCCTACTGTATCTTACAGGGGCATCATATGATGTTTGTACCCTACTGTATCTTACAGGGGCATCATATGATGTTTGTACCCTACTGTATCTTACAGGGGCATCATATGATGTGTGTACCCTCCTGTATCTTACAGGGGCATCATATGATGTTTGTACCCTCCTGTATCTTACAGGGGCATCATATGATGTTTGTACCCTCCTGTATCTTACAGGGGCATCATATGATGTTTGTACCCTCCTGTATCTTACAGGGGCATCATATGATGTTTGTACCCTGCTGTATCTTACAGGGGCATCATATTATGTTTGTACCCTACTGTATCTTACAGGGGCACCATATTATGTTTGTACCCTACTGTATCTTACAGGGACATCATATGATGTTTGTACCCTCCTGTATCTTACAGGGGCATCATATGATGTTTGTACCCTCCTGTATCTTACAGGGACATCATATGATGTTTGTACCCTCCTGTATCTTACAGGGGCATCATATGATATGTGTACCCTCCTGTATCTTACAGGGGCATCATATGATGTTTGTACCCTCCTGTATCTTACAGGGGCATCATATGATGTTTGTACCCTCCTGTATCTTACAGGGGCATCATATGATGTTTGTACCCTCCTGTATCTTACAGGGGCATCATATGATGTTTGTACCCTACTGTATCTTACAGGGGCACCATATTATGTTTGTACCCTACTGTATCTTACAGGGGCACCATATGATGTTTGTACCCTGGCTACTGTATCTTACAGGGGCACCATATGATGTTTGTACCCTACTGTATCTTACAGGGGCATCATATGATGTTTGTACCATACTGTATCTTACAGGGGCATCATATGATGTTTGTACCCTCCTGTATCTTACAGGGGCATCATATGATGTTTGTACCCTACTGTATCTTACAGGGGCACCCTATTATGTTTGTACCCTACTGTATCTTACAGGGGCACCATATGATGTTTGTACCCTAGCTACTGTATCTTACAGGGGCACCATATGATGTTTGTACCATACTGTATCTTACACGGGCATCATATGATGTTTGTACCATACTGTATCTTACAGGGGCATCATATGATGTTTGTACCCTACTGTATCTTACAGGGGCATCATATGATGTTTGTACCCTACTGTATCTTACAGGGGCATCATATGATGTTTGTACCCTACTGTATCTTACAGGGGCATCATATGATGTTTGTACCCTACTGTATCTTACAGGGGCATCATATGATGTTTGTACTCTACTGTATCTTACAGAGGCATCATATGGTGTTTGTACCCTCCTGTATCTTACAGGGGCATCATATGATGTCTGTACCCTACTGTATCTTACAGGGGCATCATATGATGTTTGTACCATACTGTATCTTACAGGGGCATCATATCATGTTTGTACCCTACTGTATCTTACAGGGGCATCATATGATGTGTGTACCCTCCTGTATCTTACAGGGGCATCATATGATGTTTGTACCCTCCTGTATCTTACAGGGACATCATATGATGTTTGTACCCTCCTGTATCTTACAGGGGCATCATATGATGTTTGTACCCTCCTGTATCTTACAGGGACATCATATGATGTTTGTACCCTCCTGTATCTTACAGGGACATCATATGATGTTTGTACCCTCCTGTATCTTACAGGGGCATCATATGATGTTTGTACCCTACTGTATCTTACAGGGGCACCCTATTATGTTTGTACCCTACTGTATCTTACAGGGGCACCATATGATGTTTGTACCCTAGCTACTGTATCTTACAGAGGCACCATATGATGTTTGTACCATACTGTATCTTACACGGGCATCATATGATGTTTGTACCATACTGTATCTTACAGGGGCATCATATGATGTTTGTACCCTCCTGTATCTTACAGGGACATCATATGATGTTTGTACCCTCCTGTATCTTACAGGGGCATCATATGATATGTGTACCCTCCTGTATCTTACAGGGGCATCATATGATGTTTGTACCCTCCTGTATCTTACAGGGGCATCATATGATGTTTGTACCCTCCTGTATCTTACAGGGGCATCATATGATGTTTGTACCCTCCTGTATCTTACAGGGGCATCATATGATGTTTGTACCCTACTGTATCTTACAGGGGCACCATATTATGTTTGTACCCTACTGTATCTTACAGGGGCACCATATGATGTTTGTACCCTGGCTACTGTATCTTACAGGGGCACCATATGATGTTTGTACCCTACTGTATCTTACAGGGGCATCATATGATGTTTGTACCCTCCTGTATCTTACAGGGGCATCATATGATGTTTGTACCCTGCTGTATCTTACAGGGGCATCATATGATGTTTGTACCCTACTGTATCTTACAGGGGCACCATATTATGTTTGTACCCTACTGTATCTTGCAGGGGCACCATATGATGTTTGTACCCTGGCTATTGTATCTTACAGGGGCATCATATGATGTTTGTACCCTCCTGTATCTTACAGGGGCATCATATGATGTTTGTACCCTCCTGTATCTTACAGGGACATCATATGATGTTTGTACCCTCCTGTATCTTACAGGGGCATCATATGATATGTGTACCCTCCTGTATCTTACAGGGGCATCATATGATGTTTGTACCCTCCTGTATCTTACAGGGGCATCATATGATGTTTGTACCCTCCTGTATCTTACAGGGGCATCATATGATGTTTGTACCCTCCTGTATCTTACAGGGGCATCATATGATGTTTGTACCCTACTGTATCTTACAGGGGCACCATATTATGTTTGTACCCTACTGTATCTTACAGGGGCACCATATGATGTTTGTACCCTGGCTACTGTATCTTACAGGGGCACCATATGATGTTTGTACCCTACTGTATCTTACAGGGGCATCATATGATGTTTGTACCATACTGTATCTTACAGGGGCATCATATGATGTTTGTACCCTCCTGTATCTTACAGGGGCATCATATGATGTGTGTACCCTACTGTATCTTACAGGGGCATAATATGATGTTTGTACCCTACTGTATCTTACAGGGGCATCATATGATGTGTGTACCCTCCTGTATCTTACAGGGGCATCATATGATGTTTGTACCCTCCTGTATCTTACAGGGGCATCATATGATGTTTGTACCCTCCTGTATCTTACAGGGGCATCATATGATGTTTGTACCCTCCTGTATCTTACAGGGGCATCATATGATGTTTGTACCCTCCTGTATCTTACAGGGGCATCATATGATGTTTGTACCCTGCTATATCTTACAGGGGCATCATATGATGTTTGTACCCTACTGTATCTTACAGGGGCACCATATTATGTTTGTACCCTACTGTATCTTGCAGGGGCACCATATGATGTTTGTACCCTGGCTACTGTATCTTACAGGGGCACCATATGATGTTTGTACCCTCCTGTATCTTACAGGGGCATCATATGATGTTTGTACCCTCCTGTATCTTACAGGGGCATCATATGATGTTTGTACCCTCCTGTATCTTACAGGGGCATCATATGATGTTTGTACCCTCCTGTATCTTACAGGGGAATCATATGATGTTTGTACCCTCCTGTATCTTACAGGGGCATCATATGATGTTTGTACCCTCCTGTATCTTACAGGGGAATCATATGATGTTTGTACCCTCCTGTATCTTACAGGGGCATCATATGATGTTTGTACCCTACTGTATCTTACAGGGGCATCATATGATGTTTGTACCATACTGTATCTTACAGGGGCATCATATGATGTTTGTACCATACTGTATCTTACAGGGGCATCATATGATGTTTGTACCCTCCTGTATCTTACAGGGGCATCATATGATGTTTGTACCCTCCTGTATCTTACAGGGGCACCATATGATGTTTGTACCCTACTGTATCTTACAGGGGCATCATATGATGTTTGTACCCTCCTGTATCTTACAGGGGCATCATATGATGTTTGTACCCTACTGTATCTTACAGGGGCACCCTATTATGTTTGTACCCTACTGTATCTTACAGGGGCACCATATGATGTTTGTACCCTAGCTACTGTATCTTACAGGGGCACCATATGATGTTTGTACCATACTGTATCTTACACGGGCATCATATGATGTTTGTACCATACTGTATCTTACAGGGGCATCATATGATGTTTGTACCATACTGTATCTTACAGGGGCATCATATGATGTTTGTACCCTACTGTATCTTACAGGGGCATCATATGATGTTTGTACCCTACTGTATCTTACAGGGGCATCATATGATGTTTGTACCATACTGTATCTTACAGGGGCATCATATGATGTTTGTACCTTACTGTATCTTACAGGGGCATCATATGATGTTTGTACCCTCCTGTATCTTACAGGGGCATCATATGATGTTTGTACCCTACTGTATCTTACAGGGGCATCATATTATGTTTGTACCCTACTGTATCTTACAGGGGCATCACATTATGTTTGTACCCTACTGTATCTTACAGGGGCATCATATGATGTTTGTACCCTCCTGTATCTTACAGGGGCACCATATGATGTTTGTACCTTACTGTATCTTACAGGGGCATCATATGATGTTTGTACCCTACTGAATCTTACAGGGGCATCATATGATGTTTGTACCCTACTGTATCTTACAGGGGCACCATATGATGTTTGTACCCTACTGTATCTTACAGGGGCACCATATGATGTTTGTACCCTACTGTATCTTACAGGGGCACCATATGATGTTTGTACCCTACTGTATCTTACAGGGGCACCATATGATGTTTGTACCTTACTGTATCTTACAGGGGCACCATATGATGTTTGTACCTTACTGTATCTTACAGATGCACCATATGATGTTTGTACCCTACTGTATCTTACAGGGGCACCATATGGTGTTTGTACCTTACTGTATCTTACAGGGGCACCATATGATGTTTGTACCCTACTGTATCTTACAGGGGCACCATATGATGTTTGTACCCTACTGTATCTTACAGGGGCATCATATGATGTTTGTACCATACTGTATCTTACAGGGGCATCATATGATGTTTGTACCCTCCTGTATCTTACAGGGGCATCATATGATGTTTGTACCCAACTGTATCTTACAGGGGCATCATATGATGTTTGTACCCTCCTGTATCTTACAGGGGCATCATATGATGTGTGTTCCCTACTGTATCTTACAGGGGCATCATATGATGTTTGTACCCTCCTGTATCTTTCAGGGGCATCATATGATGTTTGTACCCTCCTGTATCTTTCAGGGGCATCATATGATGTTTGTAACAAATTAAAATGAGGGTCATTATCATAAGCGCCATGTAGATAAAAAGACTGTGTTCATTTAGATGATGTAAACCAATGAGAAAGTTAACTTTGAAACATGACATTTTTTTCACTTTATCGTTCCTTTAATTGTGCACAACTTAGTATTACCAGATCCGTCACATGCGTCACCCACTGTAAGTATCATCCTCAATGTCATCATCTTTATAAATTCTAAATGAATGAACTATTACTCATCAGTGGGGTTGCATTTCTTTACATACTTTAATGGCCGATTTTCTAAATGAAAATGTGTTAAAAAAATATATAATTTAAGAATAAAAATATACAAGTGTTTGCGCACAAGAATTGATAGGCATGTGAGTCAATAGTACATGTGACCACAACACATTATTGTCATATCTGCTGTACTGTAAGTGTGATGTGGTCAGGATAAATGATGTGAGTACGGACAGCTGATCGAGAGCTTGCACTGTATATTTACTAACATTATAACTTTGTTTTACAGATATTCTTGGGAGCGCTGTCTTTCCTTTATTTTGCTAAGGCCTTATCAGGAAGTTACCTAAAAAGTACCATTACTCAGATAGAGCGGAGATTCGATATCTCGTCTTCCTTGGTTGGAGTAATTGACGGAAGTTTTGAAATTGGTGGGTAATATTCCCTATTTCTGTCACATAGGGGGATATTTATCAAAGCGTTAACTATGTTGCATTTGCCGGCATCAATACGCTCGCCAAACATCGCGGATCTCAATATGCTCTCCTTACTTATAAAAAAGCCATCAAAAACACGCGCACCAAGTACGGGGCGATGAGCATCGGACTGTTGTTAACTAGCAGTCATTGATCTCGTGTCTAATTTGGCTTTTCCCCAACTTTATTTATACAATTTCACTAAACGCCGCAACTATACTAAAATGTTTAACCCCTATCCCGCCACTCGACACTGCCGCAACATAAAGTTATTAACCCCTATCCCGCCACTCCTCGACACCACCGCAACTAAATAAACTTATTAACCCCTAAACCTCTGGCCTCCCACATCACCACCACTAACTAAACCTATAATCCCCTAAACCTAACAACCCCTTAACTTTAAATTAAAATTACAACATCCCTATCTTCAAATAAATTAAAACTTACTGGTCAAATTTAAATAAACAAATGTTAAACTATTAATTACCTACCATAACTATTATACTACAATTAAATTAAACAACCAATTAAATAAACTAAATTGCATATTAAAAATCCTAACCCTACTAAAATTATTTAAATATACAAATAAACATTATTACAAAATTACAACAATAAAACAAAAACTAAGTTGTGAAAAATAACAAACCAAATTATCAAAAACAAAAAAATGTACACCTAATCTAATAGCCCTATCAAAATATAAAAGCCCCCCCAAAAGCCTACAATAAACTACCAATGGCCCTTAAATGGACCTTTTGTGGGGCATTGCCCGAAAGATAACAGCTCTTTTACCTGGCAAAAAAAAATGCAAACACCCCCCCAACAGTAAAACCCACCACTCAACCAACCCCTCCCAAATAAAAAAACTTTCTAAAATAACCTAAGCTACCCATTGCCCTGAAAAGGGCATTTGTATGGGCATTTAGCTCTTTTACTGCCCAGACCCTAATCTAAAAATAAAACCCACCCAAAAAAACCTTAAAAAAACCTAACACTAACCCCAGACGATCCACTTACAGTTCTTGAAGTCCCGCTTGAAGGATCCATCCAGCCAGCAAAGTCCTCACCCAGGCAGCAAGAAGTCTTCATCCATGCGGCAAGAAGTCTTCATCCAGACGGCCTCTTCTATCTTCATCCACCCAGCGCAGAGCTGGTTCATCCTGAAGACATCCGGTGCAGAGCATCCTCTTCATACGTTCTCTGCCGTACACTCTGCAAGTGACGCAATCCAAGATGGCATCCCTTGCATTCCTATTGGCTGAAAGATTTCAATCAGCCAAATGGTGGGTTTTACTATTGGGGGGGTGTTTGTATTTTGCCAGGTAAAAGAGCTGTTATCTTTGAGGCATTTGCTAGTTTATTGTAGGCTAGGTTTTTTTTATTTTGATAAGGCTATTAGATAAGGTGTACATTTTTTTATTTTTGATAATTTGGTTTGTTATTTTTCGGAATTTAGAGTTTGGTTTTTCTGGTAACTTAGTTTTTTTTTGTTTTTGTAATTTAGGACTTTGTAATAATGTTTAATTGTATATTTAAATACTTTTAGTAGGGTTAGGTTTTTTAATATGTAATTTAGTTTAATTTAATTGTAGTATAATAGTTAGGGTAGGTTAATTAATGGTTTAAAATTAGTTTATTTTAATTCTTCAAGTAAGTTTTAATTTATTTGAAGATAGGGATGTTGTAATTTTAATTTAAAGTTAAGGAGTTGTTAGGTTTAGGGGTTAATAGCTTAATTTAGTTTTTTGCGATGTGGGGGGCTGACGGTTTTGGGGTTAATAGGTTTAGTTAGTGGTGGTGATGCGGGAGGCCAGAGATTTAGGGGTTAATACGTTTATTTAGTGGCGGCGGTGTCAGGGAGCGGCGGGATAAGGGTTTTTAGACTCGGGGTTTATGTTAGGGTGTTAGTTGTAAACTTAACCTTTTTTCTACCATAAAAATCAATTGGGTATACTTCATTCTCTTGCAGCATCGAACATAAGCTTTCGGTTCCTTCATACTCCCATTGATTTCTATGGCATCCGCGGCCTCAAGGGTGGCGGATTGAAAACCAGGTACGATGAATCGGAATAGCCGTGAGTGTACCTGTTAGAAGTTTGATCAATTGGAAAAAGTGCCAAATAGAGCCGAATATGTATTCGGAACATCTGTAATGACGTAAGCATCAATCTTCGTCGGATTGAGATTGCAGGATCGTATGTTACGTCACAAATTTCAACATTTGCCGATCTTGAGGCTTTGATAACTAGGTCGGATCAATCTCACAACAATTACGATGCGGAATTCCGGCGTATTTTCAGTTGACACTTTGATAAATAGGCCCCATAGGATTTGTTTGTCATTATTTCTGTAACATTAGAAACAAGAGGAAAATATAAATGCTATTTGCAAGCTCAAGAAGTTTCATTTCAGTTCTTTGGATTGATATTTTGTACAGTGTATCATGTTAATAATAAAATGAACCTTGCTGCTGCTGCCAATTGTATTATCTTTTCTGACAGAATTGTCTTATTTTAGGATTAGTGTTGGAGTTTATAACTAGAGTTTGCTTCAGGTTTAGATCTGGTGTTTAGAGCTGGGGTTTAGTAAATGTATGGTTCTGGGGTGAGGTTTGTTTTCAGGATTAGGTTGGTGATAATTATTAGGTTTATAGTTCAGGTTTAGAGTTCATGGCTAAGATTTTGGTTTAGAAATAGCATTAGGGTTTAGGGTTAAGATATGGGGGCATATTTATCAAGCTCCGAATGGAGCTTGATGCCCCGTGTGTCTGGCGAGACTCACAAAGACCGCTGCTCCATAACCTGTCCACCTGCTCTGAGCAGGCAGACAGACATTTCCGGAAATCAACCCGATCGAGTACGATCGGGTTGATTGACACCCCCTGCTGGCGGCCTATTGGCCGCGAGTCTGCAGGGGGCGGTGTTGCACCAGCAGCTCTTGCGAGCTGCTGGTGCAATGCTGAATACGGCGAGCGTATTGCTCGCCGTATTCAGTGAGGTCTGTCGGACCTGATCCGCACTGTCGGATCAGGTCCGACAGACCTTGATAAATAGAGGCCATATTCTTAGGATAAGGGTTGGAACCAAGGGTAAGGGGGGTTTAGCTGCTATGTAATTAAGTAGTGTAGGGCTAGTTTGCATTGGGGGTTGGGGAGGTTTTGGGGTTAATTGGGTAGGGTTGTTTTTGCGTTGGGGGTTGTGGCTGTATAGGGCTTAATAGGTTAGGAGGTGTTTGTATTGGGGAGTTGTGATGATATAGGGGTTAATAGGTTAGGAAGTTTATTGCAGTGGGCTATTGGTGGTATAGGGGTTAATAGGTTAGGAAGTTTATTGCAGGGGCTATTGGCGGTATAGGGGTTAATAGGTTAGGAAGTTTATTGCGGTGGGCTATTGGCGGTATAGGGGTTAATAGGTTAGGAAGTTTATTGCGGTGGGCTATTGCCTGTATGAGGGTTTAATAGGTTAGAACTAAAAAATTAGGAGCAAACCAAAAAAAATATTTATTATTTCTTTGTTCAGGGACTTGTTTTCTCCTAAGGTACCTTGTCAAACTTTATTGTAAAGATAAATGGGTGACCTATAGGCAGGGCCGCCACTAGATATTTTGGGGCCCCTGACTCAACCATTGATCAGGGCCCCCCCCCCCTCCTTTGACATGTGCAATTTTTGACCAAGTGACTAAAATGTATATGCACTTTATTCTTAATTGTCTATTTAAACTTGGAAATGTTGTAAAGGTAGTAACATACACACACAGAGACACACTCATGCACTGAAACACACAAACTCACTCACACATAAGGATTCACATATAGACACTCTAGCAGACACGCAAAGAAACACACTCAGACACAGAAACCCAATCAGACACTTAGCACTTGTTTACATTGACCTGACAAGTAATGAGGTAAACTACAGTTTTGTAAAAAAAGGAGATTTAGAAAACAAAATATGGAGTTCTGATTATCTTTTTGTAAAGGAAGATGACAACTAAATTTCGACAACAGCATGCAGTGGCTGAAAGGAAGGGCCCTGAACTGTCTAAACAATCATTTAAAGGTTAAATGGTGGAGTGGTTACTTCCGGAAAGGTCTTGTTAGTCTCAAAGTCTGTAGAAAGATGTGAATAATTAGTAGTAAGGTCAAAATGTCCTAAAAAGGAACAGACAATGGACACACACACACAAACTCAAACTTGCACATACACCCAAGGAAACACTGACAGAGACAGCCTCAGAAAACACACAAAGACATATACACACACACAGAGAGACAACCACATGAAAAACACAGAAAGACATACATACACACACCCTCACTGAGACATCCACAGAAAACACATACATACATACATACATACACACAAACAACCTCACAGAAACACCCATAGAAAAAGCTCAAAGACATATGCACACAACCTCACAGACATCCACAGAAAATGCACAAAGACATACACACCCACCCTCACAGAGAGACCCACAGATAAAAAATACATACACATAGAGACACAAACCAAAGCACAAAGACATAAACACATACACCCACAGAAACACTCACAGGAGGAAACATTTATGCACCTTGCATCCCCTAAATCAACAGTGTAAATGTGCAAACAAAAATAATTCTGTGAATTCAAAATTGTACATTAATGAGCTGGGTAGATGGCTAGATGAAGAAAAGTACCTTTAAAAGGTTGACATATGTTTGTTTGTTTTTTTCCCATTTTCCCCAACCAAGAGCACCACTTCAAATATAGTGTACAAATTTTCCCATCTGTCAGCTGTACTTATAGATTTTGAAAATGCTGTACTCTATATGGTCTTGGTGGGACCATAAGCTGTGGTACTTATACCATTAGATCTGGTTAAATGCAGGATTTAGGCTTGTTGGTATGTATTTCAAAACTAAGTCAGCTGTAGTGTAAACTGAACAGTTTTAAGTTAACCTGTCTCATTTCAAACACTGAGCAATCTTAGTCTGAGAGTATAAAATTTTATGCAGATGTAAAAATCTTAGATAAAATACCTCCTTGCATCTGGAAAGTCCTTGCATAAAGGGGCAGTAAACTGGAATGTAATATATATATATATAAAATGCATATCTGCCAAAAGGGCATCTACCATTTGTGTATTGAGGAGGAAACATTTCTGCATGCTTTTAAATATAGAATTTCTACAGCATTGTCAAATAATCATAAATAAACTGCTGCTAAAAAAAAAATGTTTTTATGGACCCCTGGCCCCACCATACAACTACTACCACACTGAAGTTACAATCCAAAATTGCACAAAGAAATAAAAAACATTTGCTAAGTAAGTCCACCTCCTCTTCAAATGAAAGTGATCTGCCGTCTGACTCAGGCACACACTGTACAAAGTGCCAAGTCTGTCTCACACTGAGCATAGTGGTTTAGTGCACACTAAGAAATCCTCTCAAATGCTAATACTTTACTACTTGTAATAACATTTCCCATGATCAATTAGCACTCTGCTGTAGTACCCACTGGTGGCTGCAAAAATTAAAAAAAAAAAAAAAAATTTTTTTTTTTTTTTTTTAGTTCTTGCCTCATGGGGCCCCCCTGGCTCATTGGGCCCCTGACAGGAGTCACCCCTGTCACCCCCTGATGGCGGCCCTGCCTATAGGAGCAGTGCTTAAGCACAGAATACAGATTATTACTGAGACAACATAAATCACAATTTTGTGAATTATGTCAGAAAGGGTTATGCTTTTATACACTGTGTGTGAGGTTATCTTCACGTGCCAAAGAAATGAATTGAGTTATAAAATATAACCTTTATTTGTAATTGATTAAAAGAGACAGCTTATATATTTTTAGTATTGCTGTCCTCACTTTTAGTTAAAAACACTTCTCCTTTAAGTTGATTTGCATTATTATTAAAAAAAAATAATAATTTTTAAGTTGTTTGAAAAAATGGAGTTGTAAGGTATAGAATCTAAAGCCAAATGACTAATAGGTTATTTTGCCTAAATTATTATTAGCCTTATGTGTGGTTTATTTCAGAAATCAATATCTTAGTCAAAGGCATTATAAAGAGGTTTACAATTCCTTGCTTCTATCTTTGATACGTTTAATTCATCATAAACAGGGTGATAAAAAAGTAACAAAGTGGCTGATGTGGCTATAGGAATAGAGGGGGAATTATATTGAACTCGATTTAAGTTGTACTTCTAGAATGATGTTTGTGCACACTTGGTTACTTTATTATTATAGTAACCTGTAATTATTATATGTGATTTTAATGCTCAATGAAGAGCTGGTGGAAAGGGAGTTCATAAATGATCCCTTCAGCATAAGTTAATATAATGTTTCAGTCAAGTTATATGACAGAGAGTATGCTAGTACTTTAGGTATTCTTGTACATGTATTTATTCCTTGCACTATCTGTTGTGCTAATTGTTATTATTCTGCGTTAGATTAAAGCCTTTAATTTATTCCTTTTATACAGGCGTATTTTTACACAAAAATACCTATTGAATAGCTGGTTTTGATCATCTTATTGCTGTAATGTACTGCTACTTTGTAGCTTTCAAAAGAGAACAAAGTGTTTCACTTTAAATCATATGTTGAGTCTATTTGGTATCCGTTTTCAACTTCAACACTATGTTCTCTATCTACTTGCTAAAATACTCAATAATTAGAGGAGAGTAATCTAATTTACTCCGCTTGCATTGTTGTTAGCAAGATAGCTTTGTTAGACTGCAATCAACTTTTTTGAAAATACTTAAAGCATAAAAGACAAAACTTGTTTCCAGCTTTGTATTCTCTGCTCGCTGTCAAAAGCAATACAATTAAGTCACATTACTGTTATATTAAATATCTTTACCTTTACCGGTTTGTAAGGAAGATATTAGTTTGTATTTACGTGAACTTCCAAATTGGATTGATTCTATACTTTTGTTTTTATGCTGGTTTCCCTTCTATTTTCTATACCACATTTTCTGATTAATACGTTATGGGCATATCTGTCCCATTAGCTAATACTGAGCCAAATTATTCAACTTTTCCACCATTTTTCAGTCCCATAAATCATTAAATTGACCAACTTATATTTTAAAAAAACTAATTTGTTATTTCAACTTAGGAGAGCTAGTTTAAAAAAATAGGAAACCCCTGACGCGGCGTTTCACATACGCTTTCTCAGAGTTTTTTTTTTTGGTGATATAGGGTTTAATAGGTTATGGGGTGTTTGCGTTGGTGGTTGTAATGGTATAAGGGTTTATAGGTTAGGAAGTTTATTGCAGGGGCTATTGGTGGTATAGGGGTTAATAGGTTAGGACATTTATTGCAGGGGCTATTGGCGGTATAGGGGTTAATAGGTTAGGAAGTTTATTGCAGGGGCTATTGGCGGTATAGGGGTTAATAGGTTAGGAAGTTTATTGTGGTGGGCTATTGCCTGTATAGGGGTTTAATAGGTTAGGAAGTTTATTACGGTGGGCTATTGGCAGTTTAGGAGTTAATTGGTCAGTAAGTTTATTGCAGTGGGCTATTGGCAGTTTAGGAGTTAATTGGTTAGTAAGTATATTGTGGTGGGCTATTGGCAGTATAGGGGTTAATAGGTTAGTAAGTTTATTGCAATGGGCTATTGGCTGTATAGGGGTTAATAGGTTAGGATGTTTATTGCGGTGGGCTATTGGCAGTATAAGGGTTAATAAGTTAGGGAGTTTATTGTGGTGGGCTATTGGCTGTATAGGGGTTAATAGGTTAGTAAGTTTATTGCAATGGGCTATTGGCTGTATAGGGGTTAATAGGTTAGGATGTTTATTGTGGTGGGCTATTGGCAGTATAGGGGTTAATAGGTTAGTAAGTTTATTGCGGTGGGCTATTGGCAGTATAGGGGTTAATAGGTTAGTAAGTTTATTGCGGTGGGCTATTGGCAGTATAAGGGTTAATAAGTTAGGGAGTTTATTGTGGTGGGCTATTGGCTGTATAGGGGTTAATAGGTTAGTAAGTTTATTGCAATGGGCTATTGGCTGTATAGGGGTTAATAGGTTAGGATGTTTATTGTGGTGGGCTATTGGCAGTATAAGGGTTAATAAGTTAGGGAGTTTATTGTGGTGGGCTATTGGCTGTATAGGGGTTAATAAGTTAGGAAGTTTATTGCTGTGGGCTATTGGCTGTATAGGGGTTAATAGGTTACTACGTTTATTGTGGTGGGTTATTGGCAGTATAGGGGTTAATAGGTTAGGAAGTTTATTGCGGTGGGCTATTGGCTGTATAGGGGTTAATAAGTTAGGAAGTTTATTGCTGTGGGCTATTGGCTGTATAGGGGTTAATTGGGTAGTTTGTTTATTGCGGTGGGCTGTTAGAGGTATAGGGGTTAATAGGTTAGGATGTTTATTTTTTTATTATCTTTTTTTATTGCTTTTTTCAAGTATAATATACAGTAACACAAAAATATGCTTTCTAGATGTCTTACAGCTTACGCATCAATAGAAAGGTACAGATTCATAAATACAAAACAAAGTGACTAAGTCTAATATTGTTTCCTAACTCTCACAGTCGTATTACATGCAATAACGTTCTTAGATGCATTTTAACATTATTAGTTTCCGTTATCTTAAACCACTTTGACTTAATATCAGTTGATAAATACATGTACCAAGAATGAATGATATACTTTCACTTGGGAGCACAGCTCCACCAGCCCTCAGATATCACTGCACCAGTAATGTTTCTAAATGCCTCCAAGCAACCTCGCTTAAATGTTTAAACTTCAAAATCGCTTATTTGAATTTACAAACTTAACTGTGCGTAAATCTTCATATATACTACCAGTTACTTCTCATCTTCACAATACATGTATAGAAAACAAAACAAAACACACACAAAAACACACACCCCCACCCCTATCCCAACCCTAACCCTACCCTGACTTCACCATATAAAGGGCACCTATCTGCTTATCATCCATTGTTATGGGAGAATATTGTTTAGTATAAGAAGTATAAACTCTGGAGTATTCTGTAGGGGGTACACTAATTGAATCTGAGCTGTCAAGGGCCTTTCCTTTATTATATTCAACCATTTAGAAAAAAAATGCCTTTATACTTGCAATCGTCATAGAGAAGAAAGATATGTATTGGAGAGAGAACCTAGCACATACACATTTATTCAACCAATAATTCACTTTCCCCCAATATTGATTTTCGGGCAGTTCCACAGACAATGCATAATATCTGCACTTTCTGCCTTACATCTATAGCATTTGCATTGTTGCCCTGCTGATGTCTAGTGATGTCGCAAACTTAAAAATTTCGGTTCGCTAACGGCGGACTCGAACTTCCGCTACTGTTCGCGAACCGGCGAACCGTGCAAACCGCCATTGACTTCAATAGGCAGGTGAACTTTAAAACCTACAAGGACTCTTTCTGGCCACAATAGGGATGGAAAAGTTGTTCCAAGGGGACTAACACCTGGACTGTGGCATGCCGGAGGGGGATCCATGGCAAAACTCCCATGGAAAATTACATAGTTGATGCAGAGTCTGCTTTTAACCCATAAAGGGCCTAAATCACCTAACATTCCTAAATTGTTTGGAATAACGTGCTTTAAAACATCAGTTATGATGTTGTATCGATCAGGTAGTGTAAGGGTTACGCCCGCTTCACAGTGACAGACCAAACTCTTCATGTAACGCACCGCAAACAACCGCAAACAGTCCATTTGCACAACCACGAGATAGATAGATTTGATAGATAGATAGATACATAGATTACATAGCTCAATAGATGCAATATACATATGATAGATACAAATTACATAGATCAATAGATGCAATATACATTTGATAGATACGAATTACATAGATCAATAGATGCAATATACATTTGATAGATACGAATTACATAGATCAAAAGATGCAATATACATTTGATAGATACGAATTACATAGATCAAAAGATGCAATATACATTTGATAGATACGAATTACATCGATCAATAGATGCAATATACATTTGATAGATACGATTGATAGTTAGATAGATTTGATAGATAAATAGATAGATTTGAAAGATATATAATTTCCCTGACAGAGTATAACAATAAGACATGCGGTCTGGGACCCGTGGTGTGTTAAGTAGTACTATTCTTAGCAGTTTACTACAACCTGTTACTCCCCCTATCGGGGGAGGTCTATATGGCCTGCATTTTTGGAACAGGGAGATGGAAGAAGATGATTGGTCTGTCCTCCTACTTCAAATTTGTCCTAAACATAAGTGGCTGTCTCAAAACAGTCCAGCCACGAGATAGATAGATTTGATAGATAGATATACATAGATTGATAGTTAGATAGAATCGATAGAAGATAGATAGATTTGATAGATATATAATTACCCTGAAAAAGTATAATAATAAAACATGCGGTCTGGGACCCATGGTAACTAGGTTGTGTTAAGTAGTACTATTGTTAGCACTTTAATCCCTGTTACTCCCCCTATCGGGGGAGGTCTATATGGTATGCATGATTACCCTGACAAAGTATAACAACAAAACATGCGGTCTGGGACCCATGGTAACTAGGTTGTGTTAAGTAGTACTGTTCTTAAGAGTTGGAGGGGAACCAATGGCACTACTAAGAATGGAAAGACCTATTTACCTTTTAGTAAGCCATAATGTGGCAGGGTGTAGGTGCTGTGTAAAGACACTAAATTGCAAACCAAAAGAAAAAGTATACACTTATAGCACTCCTAGGTCTATAGATCAAATAAATTTATTGTGGTAACTTTAATTAAATCAAAAACACTAATTATTCCCGAGGGAATAAATGATATGGAGAGAAGACTTGAAATGATAGGAATATTAAAATATAACTTTTATTGGGTTTAAATAAAATAGGAAAAATTTATTAAAACCACACTTAGGTACCGACTGTATAAGTTAAATCTAACCAATATTAGTGAAAAATCTTTGTGATTACCACTACTAATGACCACTACTGTAATCAATATTACAAAGGGTAAAAAAGTTGCCTTGTAATTATAATTGCACAATATTATAATGCACTATCCAGTGCATCTGTAGGGTATAAATAAGTATACCTTATGTAGAGATTATATTATGGCAATTGGTTATATCCCTTATCAGAGGTATCTCCTCGATATATTGTTTTTATAATAGCACAGATAATGTTGCTATCAAATATTAGCAGATCTGCTGGAATAGCAGTTATTTAAATTAAAACTGATTTATTATAGATTTACTAAATCAGTATATTAATTGTTCTTAATGTGTTTGCTTGTGTGTTAGTAGAGATGATAATTCTTAAATAATTCAAGTAGTCTAGTTAGTTTCAATGTTCAGTGTGTTTAGTGCACTTTAGTTATGCAACGGCAGGATAAAGTGACCTTAGTTGATTTATCATGCTGGATCGGTTATACTTCTATGATGACCAAGATATTAGGTAAATTTGAATAGGGAGCTGTAAATTAAAGCGCCATTGGTTATCTCCTTAGAACTAATAATAGCTTCTAGATAAATACAGTAATTGACTTCTGACCATGTAGTCATATATCATATCTAAGCTTCAGTGTTAGCTGCTCGATAGTGGCCGTATGTGGCAATAATAAACAACATATGATAGGTGTTCTTAGGTTGTAATAAGTGTTACTCACTGTACACCGTAAATTTGAGCATTAGTTAAGATATTTGTGCAATGCCACAGTTTGTTGATTAAATTGCAACTGAAGTCACCATTAATAGGTTAAGCTAAGTTAAGATTGTAGCCTCTCAGTCACTTGCCCTGTGCTGTTATACACACAACTGTCATATACGCAAGTCAGAAGTGACACCACACCAACAGGATTCGCTGTATAATATAACCAGCAAGCGACAATGCCGCCGCAATCTGAGTTAGAATATTAGCTTGAGTTAATTATTGCATGCACTCTGAGACTCATTCATACCCGCACCTACGAGTATAAGCTATGTGGATTATGTATCAGCGCATCTCCCTATATACGGGACATCCGCTTCCACACAACTCCAGCTGGGGATTTGTGCTGCACTTGGTCAGAGTAAGGGTTACTCGCTAAGTATAACTGACCGTGGCATGTACAAGTTTATGTTTGATATTGGTATACAAAAACTTATTCATCGATCGTATGTCAGGCTATTAGGTTGTGAAGCTATAATGCTCCGTTGTAGCCGCATAAGGTTATACCAGAGGTTATTGTTACAATGTTGATACAATGTCAATTAATACTACCCAAGACTCACACACTGAAGCTTTAGAAGCAAGTCTGCTCTATAGGAGATAACCGCTTGGTCTAAGGATTGTTACCACAAACACAGAACAGTTATTACTAACAGAGATTCACACACTGAAGCTTTAGAAGCAAGTCTGCTCTATAGGAGATAACCGCTTGGTCTAAGGATTGTTACCACAAACACAGAACAGTTATTACTAACAGAGACTCACACACTGAAGCTTTAGAAGCAAGTCTGCTCTATAGGAGATAACCGCTTGGTCTAAGGATTGTTACCACAAACACAGAACAGTTATTACTAACAGAGATTCACACACTGAAGCTTTAGAAGCAAGTCTGCTCTATAGGAGATAACCGCTTGGTCTAAGGATTGTTACCACAAACACAGAACAGTTATTACTAACAGAGATTCACACACTGAAGCTTTAGAAGCAAGTCTGCTCTATAGGAGATAACCGCTTGGTCTAAGGATTGTTACCACAAACACAGAACAGTTATTACTAACAGAGATTCACACACTGAAGCTTTAGAAGCAAGTCTGCTCTATAGGAGATAACCGCTTGGTCTAAGGATTGTTACCACAAACACAGAACAGTTATTACTAACAGAGATTCACACACTGAAGCTTTAGAAGCAAGTCTGCTCTATAGGAGATAACCGCTTGGTCTAAGGATTGTTACCACAAACACAGAACAGTTATTACTAACAGAGATTCACACACTGAAGCTTTAGAAGCAAGTCTGCTCTATAGGAGATAACCGCTTGGTCTAAGGATTGTTACCACAAACACAGAACAGTTATTACTAACAGAGATTCACACACTGAAGCTTTAGAAGCAAGTCTGCTCTATAGGAGATAACCGCTTGGTCTAAGGATTGTTACCACAAACACAGAACAGTTATTACTAACAGAGATTCACACACTGAAGCTTTAGAAGCAAGTCTGCTATGTAGGAGATAACCGCTTGGTCTAAGGATTGTTACCACAAACACAGAACAGTTATTACTAACAGAGATTCACACACTGTAGCTTGTGAAGCAAGTCTGCTCTATAGGAGATAACCGCTTGGTCTAAGGATTGTTACCACAAACAGAACAGTTATTACTAACAGAGATTCACACACTGTAGCTTGTGAAGCAGATCTGCTATGTAGGAGATAACCGCTTGGTCTAAGGATTGTTACCACAAACACAGAACAGTTATTACTAACAGAGATTCACACACTGTAGCTTGTGAAGCAGATCTGCTATGTAGGAGATAACCGCTTGGTCTAAGGATTGTTACCACAAACACAGAACAGTTATTACTAACAGAGACTCACACACTGAAGCTTTAGAAGCAAGTCTGCTCTATAGGAGATAACCGCTTGGTCTAAGGATTGTTACCACAAACAGAACAGTTATTACTAACAGAGATTCACACACTGAAGCTTTAGAAGCAAGTCTGCTCTATAGGAGATAACCGCTTGGTCTAAGGATTGTTACCACAAACACAGAACAGTTATTACTAACAGAGACTCACACACTGAAGCTTTAGAAGCAAGTCTGCTCTATAGGAGATAACCGCTTGGTCTAAGGATTGTTACCACAAACACAGAACAGTTATTACTAACAGAGATTCACACACTGAAGCTTTAGAAGCAAGTCTGCTCTATAGGAGATAACCGCTTGGTCTAAGGATTGTTACCACAAACACAGAACAGTTATTACTAACAGAGACTCACACACTGAAGCTTTAGAAGCAAGTCTGCTCTATAGGAGATAACCGCTTGGTCTAAGGATTGTTACCACAAACACAGAACAGTTATTACTAACAGAGACTCACACACTGAAGCTTTAGAAGCAAGTCTGCTCTATAGGAGATAACCGCTTGGTCTAAGGATTGTTACCACAAACACAGAACAGTTATTACTAACAGAGACTCACACACTGAAGCTTTAGAAGCAAGTCTGCTATGTAGGAGATAACCGCTTGGTCTAAGGATTGTTACCACAAACACAGAACAGTTATTACTACCCGAGACTCACACACTGAAGCTTTAGAAGCAAGTCTGCTCTATAGGAGATAACCGCTTGGTCTAAGGATTGTTACCACAAACACAGAACAGTTATTACTAACAGAGATTCACACACTGAAGCTTTAGAAGCAAGTCTGCTCTATAGGAGATAACCGCTTGGTCTAAGGATTGTTACCACAAACACAGAACAGTTATTACTAACAGAGATTCACACACTGAAGCTTTAGAAGCAAGTCTGCTCTATAGGAGATAACCGCTTGGTCTAAGGATTGTTACCACAAACACAGAACAGTTATTACTAACAGAGACTCACACACTGAAGCTTTAGAAGCAGATCTGCTCTATAGGAGATAACCGCTTGGTCTAAGGATTGTTACCACAAACACAGAACAGTTATTACTACCCGAGACTCACACACTGAAGCTTTAGAAGCAAGTCTGCTCTATAGGAGATAACCGCTTGGTCTAAGGATTGTTACCACAAACAGAACAGTTATTACTAACAGAGACTCACACACTGAAGCTTTAGAAGCAAGTCTGCTCTATAGGAGATAACCGCTTGGTTTAAGGATTGTTACCACAAACAGAACAGTTATTACTAACAGAGATTCACACACTGAAGCTTTAGAAGCAAGTCTGCTCTATAGGAGATAACCGCTTGGTCTAAGGATTGTTACCACAAACAGAACAGTTATTACTAACAGAGACTCACACACTGTTTCACACACCCGAGGGACGATAGGGCAATGGTGAGGAGTCCTAGGAGCTCCTGTGTTTTTAGACAGCCTTAGGCTACCGAAATTTACTGTAGTCATCTAACTATTCGCTTACTTTATGATTTAATATGTGCTAAACCACTTCGGTAATACCCACTATATCTGTGCGGTCATCTCCTACATAGCAGATCTGCTTCACAAGCTACAGTGTGTGAATCTCTGTTAGTAATAACTGTTCTGTTTGTGGTAACAATCCTTAGACCAAGCGGTTATCTCCTACATAGCAGATCTGCTTCACAAGCTACAGTGTGTGAATCTCTGTTAGTAATAACTGTTCTGTTTGTGGTAACAATCCTTAGACCAAGCGGTTATCTCCTACATAGCAGATCTGCTTCTAAAGCTTCAGTGTGTGAATCTCTGTTAGTAATAACTGTTCTGTGTTTGTGGTAACAATCCTTAGACCAAGCGGTTATCTCCTATAGAGCAGACTTGCTTCTAAAGCTTCAGTGTGTGAATCTCTGTTAGTAATAACTGTTCTGTTTGTGGTAACAATCCTTAGACCAAGCGGTTATCTCCTACATAGCAGACTTGCTTCTAAAGCTTCAGTGTGTGAGTCTCTGTTAGTAATAACTGTTCTGTGTTTGTGGTAACAATCCTTAGACCAAGCGGTTATCTCCTATAGAGCAGACTTGCTTCTAAAGCTTCAGTGTGTGAGTCTCTGTTAGTAATAACTGTTCTGTGTTTGTGGTAACAATCCTTAGACCAAGCGGTTATCTCCTATAGAGCAGACTTGCTTCTAAAGCTTCAGTGTGTGAATCTCTGTTAGTAATAACTGTTCTGTGTTTGTGGTAACAATCCTTAGACCAAGCGGTTATCTCCTATAGAGCAGACTTGCTTCTAAAGCTTCAGTGTGTGAGTCTCTGTTAGTAATAACTGTTCTGTGTTTGTGGTAACAATCCTTAGACCAAGCGGTTATCTCCTATAGAGCAGACTTGCTTCTAAAGCTTCAGTGTGTGAATCTCTGTTAGTAATAACTGTTCTGTGTTTGTGGTAACAATCCTTAGACCAAGCGGTTATCTCCTATAGAGCAGACTTGCTTCTAAAGCTTCAGTGTGTGAATCTCTGTTAGTAATAACTGTTCTGTGTTTGTGGTAACAATCCTTAGACCAAGCGGTTATCTCCTACATAGCAGACTTGCTTCTAAAGCTTCAGTGTGTGAATCTCTGTTAGTAATAACTGTTCTGTGTTTGTGGTAACAATCCTTAGACCAAGCGGTTATCTCCTATAGAGCAGACTTGCTTCTAAAGCTTCAGTGTGTGAATCTCTGTTAGTAATAACTGTTCTGTGTTTGTGGTAACAATCCTTAGACCAAGCGGTTATCTCCTATAGAGCAGACTTGCTTCTAAAGCTTCAGTGTGTGAATCTCTGTTAGTAATAACTGTTCTGTGTTTGTGGTAACAATCCTTAGACCAAGCGGTTATCTCCTATAGAGCAGACTTGCTTCTAAAGCTTCAGTGTGTGAATCTCTGTTAGTAATAACTGTTCTGTGTTTGTGGTAACAATCCTTAGACCAAGCGGTTATCTCCTACATAGCAGATCTGCTTCTAAAGCTTCAGTGTGTGAATCTCTGTTAGTAATAACTGTTCTGTGTTTGTGGTAACAATCCTTAGACCAAGCGGTTATCTCCTATAGAGCAGACTTGCTTCTAAAGCTTCAGTGTGTGAATCTCTGTTAGTAATAACTGTTCTGTGTTTGTGGTAACAATCCTTAGACCAAGCGGTTATCTCCTATAGAGCAGACTTGCTTCTAAAGCTTCAGTGTGTGAGTCTCTGTTAGTAATAACTGTTCTGTGTTTGTGGTAACAATCCTTAGACCAAGCGGTTATCTCCTACATAGCAGATCTGCTTCACAAGCTACAGTGTGTGAATCTCTGTTAGTAATAACTGTTCTGTGTTTGTGGTAACAATCCTTAGACCAAGCGGTTATCTCCTATAGAGCAGACTTGCTTCTAAAGCTTCAGTGTGTGAGTCTTGGGTAGTATTAATTGACATTGTATCAACATTGTAACAATAACCTCTGGTATAACCTTATGCGGCTACAACGGAGCATTATAGCTTCACAACCTAATAGCCTGACATACGATCGATGAATAAGTTTTTGTATACCAATATCAAACATAAACTTGTACATGCCACGGTCAGTTATACTTAGCGAGTAACCCTTACTCTGACCAAGTGCAGCACAAATCCCCAGCTGGAGTTGTGTGGAAGCGGATGTCCCGTATATAGGGAGATGCGCTGATACATAATCCACATAGCTTATACTCGTAGGTGGGGGTATGAATGAGTCTCAGAGTGCATGCAATAATTAACTCAAGCTAATATTCTAATTCAGATTGCGGCGGCATTGTCGCTTGCTGGTTATATTATACAGCAAATCCCGTTGGTGTGGTGTCACTTCTGACTTGCGTATATGACAGTTGTGTGTATAACAGCACAGGGCAAGTGACTGAGAGGCTACAATCTTAACTTAGCTTAACCTATTAATGGTGACTTCAGTTGCAATTTAATCAACAAACTGTGGCATTGCACAAATATCTTAACTAATGCTCAAATTTACGGTGTACAGTGAGTAACACTTATTACAACCTAAGAACACCTATCATATGTTGTTTATTATTGCCACATACGGCCACTATCGAGCAGCTAACACTGAAGCTTAGATATGATATATGACTACATGGTCAGAAGTCAATTACTGTATTTATCTAGAAGCTATTATTAGTTCTAAGGAGATAACCAATGGCGCTTTAATTTACAGCTCCCTATTCAAATTTACCTAATATCTTGGTCATCATAGAAGTATAACCGATCCAGCATGATAAATCAACTAAGGTCACTTTATCCTGCCGTTGCATAACTAAAGTGCACTAAACACACTGAACATTGAAACTAACTAGACTACTTGAATTATTTAAGAATTATCATCTCTACTAACACACAAGCAAACACATTAAGAACAATTAATATACTGATTTAGTAAATCTATAATAAATCAGTTTTAATTTAAATAACTGCTATTCCAGCAGATCTGCTAATATTTGATAGCAACATTATCTGTGCTATTATAAAAACAATATATCGAGGAGATACCTCTGATAAGGGATATAACCAATTGCCATAATATAATCTCTACATAAGGTATACTTATTTATACCCTACAGATGCACTGGATAGTGCATTATAATATTGTGCAATTATAATTACAAGGCAACTTTTTTACCCTTTGTAATATTGATTACAGTAGTGGTCATTAGTAGTGGTAATCACAAAGATTTTTCACTTATATTGATTAGATTTAACTTATACAGTCGGTACCTAAGTGTGGTTTTAATAATTTTTTCCTATTTTATTTAAACCCAATAAAAGTTATATTTTAATATTCCTATTATTTCAAGTCTTCTCTCCATATCATTTATTCCCTCGGGAATAATTAGTGTTTTTGATTTAATTAAAGTTACCACAATAAATTTATTTGATCTATAGACCTAGGAGTACTGTTCTTAGCAGTTTAATACCTGTTACTCCGCCTATCGGGGGAGGTCTATATGGCCTGCATGATTACCCTGACAAAGTATAACAACAAGACATGCGGTCTGGGACCCATGGTAACTAGGTTGTGTTAAGTAGTACTGTTCTTAGCAGTTTAATACCTGTTACTCCCCCTATCGGGGGAGGTCTATATGGCCTGCATGATTACCCTGACAAAGTATAACAACAAAATATGCGGCCTGGGACCCATGGTAACTAGGTTGTGTTAAGTAGTACTATTCTTAGTACTTTAATCCATGTTACTTCCCCTATTGGGGGAGGTGTATATGGCCTGCATGATTACCCTGACAAAGTATAACAACAAAACATGCGGTCTGGGACCCATTGTAACTAGGTTGTGTTAAGTAGTACTATTCTTAGCACTTTAATCCCTGTTACTCCTCCTATCGGGGGAGGTATATATGGCCTGCATGATTATCCTGACAAAATATAATAATAAGACATGCGGTCTGGGACCCATGGTAACTAGGTTGTGTTAAGTAGTACTATTCTTAGCAATTTAATCCCTGTTACTCCCCCTATCGGGGGAGGTCTATATGGCCTGCATGATTACCCTGACAAAATATAACAACAAAACATGCGGCCTGGGACCCATGGTAACTAGGTTGTGTTAAGTAGTACTATTCTTAGCACTTTCATCCCTGTAACTCCCCCTATCGGGGGAGGTCTATATGGCCTGCATGATTACCCTGACAAAGTATAACAACCAAACATGCGGTCTGGGACCCATGGTGGTACTGGTATAACTAGGTTGTCTTAAGTAGTACTAGTCTTAGCAGTTTAATCCCTGTGATTGGTCTGTCCTCCTACTTCAAATTTGTCAAAAACACAAGTGGCTGTCTCAAAACAGTCCGGACACGAGATAGATTTGATAGATAGATATACATAGATTGATAGTTAGATAGAATCGATAGAAGATTAATAGATAGATTTGTTAGATATATAATTACCCTGACAAAGTATAATAATTAAATATGCAGTCTGGGACCCATGGTAACTAGGTTGTGTTAAGTAGTACTATTCTTAGCACTTTAATCCCTGTAACTCCCCCTATCGGGGGAGGTCTATATGGCCTGCACGATTACCCTGACAAAGTATCACAAGACATGCGGTTGGGACCCATGGTAAATAGGTTTTGTTTATATTAGTACTATTCTTAGCACTTTAATCCCTGTTACTCCCCCTATCTGTGTAGGTCTATATGGCCTGCATGATTACCCTGACAAAGTATAACAACAAAACATGCGGTCTGGGACCCATGGTAACTAGGTTGTGTTAAGTAGTACTGTTCTTATTAGTTTAATACCTGTTACTCACCCTATCGGGGAGGTCTATACGGTCTGCCTGATTATCCTGACCAAATATAACAACAAGACATGCAGTCTGGGACCCATGTTAACTAGGTTGTGTTTATATTAGTACTATTCTTAGCACTTTAATCCCTTTTACTCCCCCTATCGGGGGAGGTCTATACGGCCTGCCTGATTACCCTCACCAAATATAACCACAAGACATGCGGTCTGGGACCTATGGTAACTAGGTTGTGTTTTAAGTAGTACAATTCTTAGCACTTTAATCCCTGTTACTCCCCCTATCGGGGGAGGTCTATATGGCCTGCATGATTACCCTACCAAAATATAATAATAAGACATGCGGTCTGGGACCCATGGTAACTAGCTTGTGTTTTAAGTAGTACTATTCTTAGCACTTTAATCCCTGTTACTCCCACTGTCGGGGGAGGCCTATATGGCCTGCATGATTACCCTACCAAAATATAACAATAAGACATGCGGTCTGGGACCCATGGTAACTAGGTTGTGTTAAGTAGTACTGTTCTTAGCAGTTTAATACCTGTTACTCCCCCTATCGGGGGAGGTCTATATGGCCTGCATGATTACCCTGACAAAGTATAACAACAAAATATGCGGCCTGGGACCCATGGTAACTAGGTTGTGTTAAGTAGTACTATTCTTAGTACTTTAATCCATGTTACTTCCCCTATTGGGGGAGGTGTATATGGCCTGCATGATTACCCTGACAAAGTATAACAACAAAATATGCGGCCTGGGACCCATGGTAACTAGGTTGTGTTAAGTAGTACTATTCTTAGTACTTTAATCCATGTTACTTCCCCTATTGGGGGAGGTGTATATGGCCTGCATGATTACCCTGACAAAGTATAACAACAAAACATGCGGTCTGGGACCCATTGTAACTAGGTTGTGTTAAGTAGTACTATTCTTAGCACTTTAATCCCTGTTACTCCTCCTATCGGGGGAGGTATATATGGCCTGCATGATTATCCTGACAAAATATAATAATAAGACATGCGGTCTGGGACCCATGGTAACTAGGTTGTGTTAAGTAGTACTATTCTTAGCAATTTAATCCCTGTTACTCCCCCTATCGGGGGAGGTCTATATGGCCTGCATGATTACCCTGACAAAATATAACAACAAAACATGCGGCCTGGGACCCATGGTAACTAGGTTGTGTTAAGTACTACTATTCTTAGTACTTTAATCCATGTTACTTCCCCTATTGGGGGAGGTGTATATGGCCTGCATGATTACCCTGACAAAGTATAACAACAAAATATGCGGCCTGGGACCCATGGTAACTAGGTTGTGTTAAGTAGTACTATTCTAAGCACTTTAATCCCTGTTACTCCCCCTATCGGGGGAGGTGTATATGGCCTGCATGATTACCCTGACAAAATATAATAATAAGACATGCGGTCTGGGACCCATGGTAACTAGGTTGTGTTAAGTAGTACTATTCTTTGCACTTTAATCCCTTTTACTCCCCCTATCGGGGAGGTCTATACGGTCTGCCTGATTATCCTGACAAAATATAACAACAAGACATGCAGTCTGGGACCCATGTTAACTAGGTTGTGTTTATATTAGTACTATTCTTAGCACTTTAATCCCTTTTACTCCCCCTATCGGGGGAGGTCTATACGGCCTGCCTGATTACCCTCACCAAATATAACCACAAGACATGCGGTCTGGGACCTATGGTAAATAGGTTGTGTTTTAAGTAGTACTATTCTTAGCACTTTAATCCCTGTGATTGGTCTGTCGGGGGAGGCCTATATGGCCTGCATGATTACCCTACCAAAATATAACAATAAGACATGCGGTCTGGGACCCATGGTAACTAGGTTGTGTTTTAAGTAGTACTATTCTTAGCACTTTAATCCCTGTTACTCCCCCTATCGGGGGAGGTGTATATGGCCTGCATGATTACCCTGACTAAATATAATAATAAGACATGCGGTCTGGGACCCATGGTAACTAGGTTGTGTTAAGTAGTACTATTCTTTGCACTTTAATCCCTTTTACTCCCCCTATCGGGGAGGTCTATACGGTCTGCCTGATTATCCTGACCAAATATAACAACAAGACATGCAGTCTGGGACCCATGTTAACTAGGTTGTGTTTATATTAGTACTATTCTTAGCACTTTAATCCCTTTTACTCCCCCTATCGGGGGAGGTCTATACGGCCTGCCTGATTACCCTCACCAAATATAACCACAAGACATGCGGTCTGGGACCTATGGTAACTAGGTTGTGTTTTAAGTAGTACTATTCTTAGCACTTTAATCCCTGTTACTCCCCCTATCGGGGGAGGTCTATATGGCCTGCATGATTACCCTACCAAAATATAACAATAAGACATGCGGTCTGGGACCCATGGTAACTAGGTTGTGTTTTAAGTAGTACTATTCTTAGCACTTTAATCCCTGTTACTCCCCCTGTCGGGGGAGGCCTATATGGCCTGCATGATTACCCTACCAAAATATAACAATAAGACATGCGGTCTGGGACCCATGGTAACTAGGTAGTGTTTTAAGTAGTACTATTCTTAGCACTTTAATCCCTGTTACTCCCCCTATCGGGGGAGGTGTATATGGCCTGCATGATTACCCTGACAAAATATAATAATAAGACATGCGGTCTGGGACCCATGGTAACTAGGTTGTGTTAAGTAGTACTATTCTTAGCACTTTAATCCCTGTAACTCCCCTTATCGGGGGAGGTCTATACGGCCTGCCTGATTACCCTGACAAAGTATAACAACAAAACATGCGGTCTGGGACCCATGGTAACTAGGTTGTGTTAAGTAGTACTGTTCTTATTAGTTTAATACCTGTTACTCACCCTATCGGGGAGGTCTATACGGTCTGCCTGATTATCCTGACCAAATATAACAACAAGACATGCAGTCTGGGACCCATGTTAACTAGGTTGTGTTTATATTAGTACTATTCTTAGCACTTTAATCCCTTTTACTCCCCCTATCGGGGGAGGTCTATACGGCCTGCCTGATTACCCTCACCAAATATAACCACAAGACATGCGGTCTGGGACCTATGGTAACTAGGTTGTGTTTTAAGTAGTACTATTCTTAGCACTTTAATCCCTGTTACTCCCCCTATCGGGGGAGGTCTATATGGCCTGCATGATTACCCTACCAAAATATAATAATAAGACATGCGGTCTGGGACCCATGGTAACTAGCTTGTGCTTTAAGTAGTACTATTCTTAGCACTTTAATCCCTGTTACTCCCCCTGTCGGGGGAGGCCTATATGGCCTGCATGATTACCCTACCAAAATATAACAATAAGACATGCGGTCTGGGACCCATGGTAACTAGGTTGTGTTTTAAGTAGTACTATTCTAAGCACTTTAATCCCTGTTACTCCCCCTATCGGGGGAGGTGTATATGGCCTGCATGATTACCCTGACAAAATATAATAATAAGACATGCGGTCTGGGACCCATGGTAACTAGGTTGTGTTAAGTAGTACTATTCTTTGCACTTTAATCCCTTTTACTCCCCCTATCGGGGAGGTCTATACGGTCTGCCTGATTATCCTGACCAAATATAACAACAAGACATGCAGTCTGGGACCCATGTTAACTAGGTTGTGTTTATATTAGTACTATTTTTAGCACTTTAATCCCTTTTACTCCCCCTATCGGGGGAGGTCTATACGGCCTGCCTGATTACCCTCACCAAATATAACCACAAGACATGCGGTCTGGGACCTATGGTAACTAGGTTGTGTTTTAAGTAGTACTATTCTTAGCACTTTAATCCCTGTTACTCCCCCTATCGGGGGAGGTCTATATGGCCTGCATGATTACCCTACCAAAATATAACAATAAGACATGCGGTCTGGGACCCATGGTAACTAGGTTGTGTTTTAAGTAGTACTATTCTTAGCACTTTAATCCCTGTTACTCCCCCTGTTGGGGGAGGCCTATATGGCCTGCATGATTACCCTACCAAAATATAACAATAAGACATGCGGTCTGGGACCCATGGTAACTAGGTTGTGTTTTAAGTAGTACTATTCTTAGCACTTTAATCCCTGTTACTCCCCCTATCGGGGGAGGTGTATATGGCCTGCATGATTACCCTGACAAAATATAATAATAAGACATGCGGTCTGGGACCCATGGTAACTAGGTTGTGTTAAGTAGTACTATTCTTTGCACTTTAATCCCTGTTACTCCCCCTATCGGGGGAGGTCTATATGGCCTGCATGATTACCCTAACAAAATACAATAATAAGACATGCGGTCTGACACCCATGGTAACTAGGTTGTGTTTTAAGTAGTACTATTCTTTGCACTTTAATCCCTGTTACTCACCCTATCGGGGGAGGTCTATATGGCCTGCATGATTACCCTCACCAAAATATAACAACAAGACATGCGGTCAGGGACCCATGGTAACTAGGTTGTGTTTATATTAGTACTATTCTTAGCACTCTAATCCCTGTAACTCCCCCTATCGGGGGAGGTCTATACGGCCTGCCTGATTACCCTCACCAAATATAACAACAAGACATGCTGTCTGGGACCCATGGTATCTAGGTTGTGTTAAGTTGTACTATTCTTAGCACTTTAATCCCTTTCACTCCACCTATCGGGGGAGGTCTATACGGCCTGCCTGACTACCCTCACCAAATATAACAACAAGACGTGCGTTCAGGGAACCATGGTAAGGTTACTTCCTTTTGCACAATCAAGTATACCAGTTGCAGACAGAGGTTCTGACCCTGCATTATGGCTGCACCTCTCCCTAAAAGAGGGATCTGTTACAGAGTCTGTGGGCCTGTATGCAAAGAGCTGGCCTGCCTGAAAGGAGCAGCAAGGCAGTACAGGTCGTTCTCCTTCAGCCTTTTTACACGATGGCCCACGACCCTCAACAGGCACAACAGCATGAAACACCACATATGCCATCCTTTTGCACAATAGAGTACAGGTATGGCATCCATTTTAGGAACCCAGAGATAATTTTTAGGAACCGGGAGATGGAAAAAGATGCTTTGACATCCAGTACAGGTCGTTCTCCTTCCGCCTTTGTAGACGAGGGTCCAGGACCCTCAACAGACACAACAGCAGGAAACACCACCTATGCCATCCTTTTGCACGATAGAGTACAGGTATGGCATCGATTTTAGGAACCCAGAGATAATTTTTAGGAACCAGGAAATTGAAAAAAAAAACAGGATTGGACACCCAGTACACTTCGTTCTCCTTCAGCCTTTTTATACGAGGGTGCCAGACCCTCAACAGAAACAACAGCAGGAAACACCACATATGCCATCCTTTTGAACAATCCAGTACAGGTATGGCATCCATTTTAGGAACCTGGAGATAATTTTTAGGAACCGGGAGATGAAAAAAGATGCTTGGACAACCAGTACTCTTCGTTCTCCTTCAGCCTTTTTAGACAAGGGTCCAGGACCCTCAACAGAAACAACAGCAGGAAACACCACATATGCCATCCTTTTGAATAATCCAGTACAGGTATGGCATCGATTTTAGGAACCCGGAGATAATTTTTAGGAACCGGGAGATGGAAAAAGATGCTTGGACAGTACACCCAGTACAGGTCGTTCTCCTTCAGCCTTTTTATAAGAGGGTCCAGGACCCTCAACAGAAACAACAGCAGGAAACAGCACATATGCCATCCTTTTGAACAATAGAGTACAGGTATGGCATTGATTTTAGAAACCCGGAGATAATTTTTAGGAACCGGGAAATTGAACAAAAAAAATGATTGGACACCCAGTACACTTCATTCTCCTTCAGCCTTTTTATACGAGGGTCCCGGACCCTCAACAGAAACAACAGCAGTAAACACCACATATGCCATCCTTTTGAACAATAGAGTACAGGTATGGCATCGATTTTAGGATCCCGGAGATCAATTTTAGGAACCAGGAAATTGAACAAAAAACCATGCTTGGACACCCAGTACAGGTCGTTCTCCTTCAGCCTTTTTATAAGAGGGTCCAGGACCCTCAACAGAAACAACAGCATTAAACACCACATATGCCATCCTTTTGCACTATAGAGTACAGGTATGGCATCCATTTTAGAAACCCGGAAATAATTTTTAGGAACTGGGAGATGGAAAAAGATGCTTGGACAACCAGTACACTTTGTTCTCCTTCAGCCTTTTTAGACGAGGGTCCCGGACCCTCAACAGAAACAACAGCAGTAAACACCACATATGCCATCCTTTTGCACAATAGATTACAGACATGGCATTGATTTGAGGAACCCGGAGATAATTTTTAGGAACCGGGAAATTGAACAAAAAACATGCTTGGACACCCAGTACAGGTCGTTCTCCTTCAACCTTTTTATACGATGGCCCACGACCCTCAACAGGCACAACAGCAGAAACACCACATATGCCATCCTTTTGCACAATAGATTACAGATATGGCATTGATTTGAGGAACCCGGAGATAATTTAGAGGAACCGGGAATATTGAACAAAAAACGTGCTTGGACACCCAGTACAGGTCGTTCTCCTTCAGCCTTTTTATACGATGGTCCATGACCCTCAACAGGCACAATAGCATGAAACACCACATATGCCATCCTTTTGCACAATAGATTACAGGTATGGCATTGATTTGAGGAACCCGGAGATAATTTAGAGGAACCGGGAATATTGAACAAAAAACGTGCTTGGACACCCAGTATAGGTTGTTCTCCTTCAGCCTTTTTATACGATGGCCCACGACCCTCAACAGGCACAACAGCATGAAACACCACATATGCCATCCTTCTGCACAATAGAGTACAGGTATGGCATTGATTTGAGGAACCTTGAGATAATTTAGAGGAACCGGGAATATTGAACAAAACACGTGCTTGGACACCAAGTACAGGTCGTTCTCCTTCAGCCTTTTTATATGATGGCCCACGACCCTCAACAGGCACAACAGCATGAAACACCACATATGCTATCATTTTGCACAATAGATTACAGGTATGGCATTGATTTGAGGAACCCGGAGATAATTTAGAGGAACCAGGAATATTGAACAAAAAACGTGCTTGGACACCCAGTACAGGTCGTTCTCCTTCAGCCTTTTTATACGATGGCCCACAACCCTCAACAGGCACAACAGCATGAAACACCACATATGCCATCCTTTTTGCACAATAGATTACAGGTATGGCATTGATTTGAGGAACCCGGAGATAATTTAGAGGAACCGGGAATATTGAACAAAAAACGTGCTTGGACACCCAGTACAGGTCGTTCTCCTTCAGCCTTTTTATACGATGGCCCACGACCCTCAACAGGCACAACAGCATGAAACACCACATATGCCATCCTTTTGCACAATAGATTACAGATATGGCATTGATTTGAGGAACCCGGAGATAATTTAGAGGAACCGGGAATATTGAACAAAAACGTGCTTGGACACCCAGTACAGGTCGTTCTCCTTCAGCCTTTTTATACGATGGCCCACGACCCTCAACAGGCACAAAAGCATGAAACACCACATATGCCATCCTTTTGCACAATAGATTACAGATATGGCATTGATTTGAGGAACCCGGAGATAATTTAGAGGAACCGGGAATATTGAACAAAAAACGTGTTTGGACACCCAGTACAGGTCGTTCTCCTTCAGCCTTTTTATACGATGGCCCACGACCCTCAACAGGCACAACAGCATGAAACACCACATATGCCATCCTTTTGCACAATAGATTACAGATATGGCATTGATTTGAGGAACCCGGAGATAATTTAGAGGAACCGGGAATATTGAACAAAAAACGTGTTTGGACACCCAGTACAGGTCGTTCTCCTTCAGCCTTTTTATACGATGGCCCACGACCCTCAACAGGCACAACAGCATGAAACACCACATATGCCATCCTTTTGAACAATAGAGTACAGGTATGGCATCGATGGAACCCGGAGATAATTTTTCGGAACCATGAGATGGAAAAAGATGCGTGTGCAAACTACTGTGCCACCAGATATGAGTGGTGTGTTAAGTAGTACTATTCTTAACAGTTTAATCACTGTTATGTGCCTTTTTTTTTTGTTTGAGTTTTGTAGCCACAGTGCAGCACCAGAGGCCAGAAAAATTAGGCATGTACAAATGCCTGAGAAATGCGGTATTGTTGCAGCCGCTGCTGTAGCAGCGGCCAGAAAAATTGATGTTTGTAAAACAGTTAGAAAGTGCCCTAAAACCTTGTGGCTTGAACACTAGTTAATGTCGGATATGTCACGCAAGTCATCCTGTATTCTAAGAAAAAATACGCCAGCGTGTGTACTTGTAGCCCAAGGCAGCTCATCTCATCATCAGGCCTTTTTTACTCAAATGTATCGCCCAATGTCAGTCCCTTTGGGATCCATCCCTCATTCATTTTAATAAAGGTGAGATAATCAAGACTTTTTTGACCTAGGCGACTTCTCTTCTCAGTGACAAAACCTCCTGCTGCACTGATGGTCCTTTCTGACAGGACACTTGAAGCGGGGCAGGCCAGAAGTTCGATTGCAAATTGGGATAGCTCAGGCCACAGGTCAAGCCTGCACACCCAGTAGTCAAGGGGTCCATCGCTCCTCAGAGTGTCGAGATCCGCAGTTAATGCTAGGTAGTCTGCTACCTGTCGGTTGAGTCTTTCTCTGAGGCTGGATCCCGAAAGGCTCTGGCGATGCATAGGAGTTAAAAAGGTCCGCATGTCCTCCATCAACAAGACGTCAGGAAAGTGTCCTGTCCTTGCTGCCGTGGTCATGGGAGGAGGAGGAGGATTACTTTCATCTCTTCCCCTGTTAGATTCCCGTTGTGCTGTGACATCACCCTTATACGCTGTGTAAAGCATACTTTTTAATTTATTTTTGAAATGCTCCATCCTTTCCGACTTGCGGGAATTTGGTAACATTTCAGTCACTTTATGCTTATACCGGGGTCTAGTAGCATGGGCACCCAGTACAGGTCGTTCTCCTTCAGCTTTTTTATACAAGGGTCCCTCAACAGGCACGACAGCATGAAAGACCCCATTTGCACAAGGTTGGATGCCGAGCTAATCATATCCCGTTCCTCGTCCTCACTGATGTCACTGACAGTATCTTCTTCCCCCCAGCCATGTACAACACCACGGGTACCAGATAGGTGACAACAGCGAGCACCCTGGGATGCCTGTTGTGCTTGGTCTTCCTCCTCCTCAAAGCCACATTCCTCCTCTGACTCCTCTTCCTCACAATCCTCTTCCTGCGTTGCCGCAGGTCCAGCAAGCGATGCTGATAAGGCTGTTTCTGGTGGTGATGGACAGCACAACTCTTCCTCTTCCTCTTCACGCTCATGTACGGCCTGATCCAGCACTCTTCACAGGGCACGCTCCAGGAAGAAAACAAATGGTATGATGTCGCTGATGGTGCCTTCGGTGTGACTGACAAGGTTTGTCACCTCCTCAAAAGGACGCATGAGCCTACAGGCATTGCGCATGAGCGTCCAGTAATTTGGCAAAAAAATCCCCAGCTCCCCAGAGGCTGTCCTAGCACCTCGGTCATACAAATACTCATTAACAGATTTTTCTTGTTGGAGCAGGCGGTCGAACATTAGCAGTGTTGAATTCCACTGTGTCGGGCTGTCGCAAATCAAGCGCCTCACTGGCAGGTTGTTTCGACGCTGGATATCGGACAAGTGCGCCATGGCCGTGTAGGAATGCCTGAAATGGCAACACACCTTCCTGGCCTGCTTCAGAACGTCCTGTAAACCTGGGTACTTATGCACAAAGCATTGTACAATCAGATTACACACATGTGCCATGCACGGCACATGTGTCAACTTGCCCAATTTCAATGCCGCCACCAAATTACCATTGTCAGAAACAACCTTGCCAATCTCCAGTTGGTGCGGAGTCAGCCACTGATCCACCTGTGTGTTCAGGGTGGACAGGAGTGCTGGTGCGGTGTGACTCTCCGCTTTCAGGCAAGTCAACCCCAAGACGGCGTGACACTGCCGTATTCGGGATGTTGAATAGTACCTGGGGAACTGGGGGGGGGTGCCGTTGATGTGCAGCAAGATGCAGAAGCAGAAAAGGACTCAGCCGAGGAAGCGGTTATGGAGGAGGATGGAGTAGGAGGAGTAGAGGAGGTAGCAGCAGGCCTGCCTACAAGTCGTGGTGGTGTCACCAACTCCTCTGCAGAGCCACGCATTCCATGCTTGGCAGACGTCAGCAGGTTTACCCAATGCGCAGTGTAGGTGATATACCTGCACTGACCATGCTTTGCAGACCAGCTATCAGTGGTCATATGGACCCTTGCCCCAACGCTGTGTGCCAGACATGCCATTACTTCCTTTCACACAATCGAGTACAGGTTTGGGATTGCCTTTTGTGAAAAGAAATTTGGCCAGGTACCTTCCACTGCGGTGTCCCAATAGATACAAATTTTTTGAAAGCATCAGACTCCACCAGCTTGTATGGTAAAAGCTGGCGGGCTAAGAGTTCAGACAAGCTAGCTGTCAGACGCCGGGAAGGGGGTGACTTTGGGAAATTGGCTTCTTACGCTCAAACATGTCCTTGACAGACACCTGACTGTGGGCAGATGACCAGGAACTGCTACGTAAGAGAGACTCAGTGGAGGATGGTTGAGAGGGGGCAAGGAGGACAGCAGTGGTTGACGTGGCTGAAGATGCTGGAGCAGGAGGAGGATGGCGGCTTTGAGTTTGTGTGTTGCTTCTACTCATTTGTTCTTCCCATCGACGTTTGTGATGTGAGACCATGTGCCTTCGCAAAACAGTTGTACCTAGGTGGCTGTTGGACTTCCCATGACTCAGTTTCTTTTGGCACAGGTTGCAAATGGCATCACTGTTGTCAGAGGCAGACACACAAAAAAAATGCCACACTGCTGAGCTCTGCGATGACTGCATTCTGGTGGTGGCAACAGCATGCGTTGATTGGCGTTGGCGTGCTGTCTGGCTGACCCCGGGTGCCGATGCATGCTGTCTGACTGTGCCACTAGCTCCTTACGACGACCTCCCCCTGCTTCCAACTCATCTCCTCCTCCTCCTCTTTGTCTCCCCATCTGAACTTTCCCCCTCTTCTTCTTCTCTTTTAGCAGGCACCCACGTGACATACACCGACACATCATCATCAACGCTTCACTTGTATCTGACACATCAACAAAGGAAGCAGCAGCGGGTACAACATCATCATCAGAAAAAGGGGGGGGGGGGGTGTGATGGCACTCCTATAGGTATAACAAGGGGGGCTTGATTATTATGTCGGCGTTGGCCTTAATAGTAATAGTGATATTGCCCTTAGGTGCTGTGTACTAATTAACTTAACTGGAATGCAACTACAGAAAGTTGCAAAAAAGTGTACACTCAAATAGCACTCATTCCCTGTATTAGTTAGATTATGTATGTTTGCTGTGGTTTATTTGTACACAAGAAAAAAATACATTAAAACATAAACTTTAATAAGATTATTAAAAATTGGACTCACTTAAAAACCTTAGAAGGCTAGTGGTTGGTATAAATAATTGCGTCTGGATTGTGCCAGACACTGATGAAGTTCTGTATATATTTATAGTGTGGTCAGATGATTGTGTTCTAATTCACTTAGGTATAAGTATTATGTATATAATTGAACATATAATTTGGGCCCAAAAGAAACCTCGTATTTCATTGTCAAGGTTAATGCACCCGAAAGATCTGGGTGGATTCGCCTTTCCTAATCTAGCAAATTATAATATGGCATGTCTTGTTCGAATTGCCCTGGATTGGCTTACAGGGGCAAATTTTATTGCTAGTTCTGATGTGGAAGAGGGTATCATGACGCCATATGCTCTTAAGGCACTGCTGCATATTTCCCATCCCATAAAGGTTCGGGATCTCTCACTAAAATACACAATTTACAATATTATTCTAGCGTGGCATAAAATCTGTAAACTATTAGAAGTAAAAAACACACTTTCTCGCTTTCTACCTATTAGGGGAAATCCTGATTTTAAGGGTGGTTGTGAATCATCAGCTTTTAGGAAATGGTCTGCTAATGAGCTGACTCTTATGAGCCAGGTAGTAGATCCGGTCACAAATCATATAAAAACATTCAAATCCCTAACCAGAGATTTTCATCTGGACAAGAGATCCTTTTTTGCTTATTTACAAATAAGACACTTCTACTATAGACAGAAACCTACGGATGAGGATCCCTGGACTTTGGGTCCATTAGATCCTGTTATTAGTAGATTCTCACGGGGAAACCATTCTATATCATATATTTACAGATTGTTAATTTCGAAGGAGGCAGAGATGAAGGTAAATAACCTCTTTTTTATTTGGAAATCAGATTTCCCTGAAATGGACAGGGAATACTTCCAGGGGAGCTTTAATAGGGTAAGAAAATTCTCAAGTAGTATGGCAATTAGGGAATCTCATTTAAACTCCTTAATAGGGCCTATTTGACTCCCAGCAGAATGGCTAAATGGAAGGGGGACATGACTTGTTATAGATGTAGCTTTCCATCTGCCGACATATTTCATGTATTTTATGCCTGCCCAAAAATGATCAAATTGTGGAAACAAGTGGAATATTGGCTGAATAGATTTCTGCCAGGTAGGATATCACTAAAGCCTCAAGTAATCTTCTTTTTGGTTTCGGATAAAACTCCTAATAAGTCTTTGATTAATACTTTAATCCTTCTAGTCAGACAGATGGTATTAAAAGCATGGAAGGAGAAAAATGCCCCCAGTATAGCATCAGTCATAAATAACGTACAATATCAAATGCTGTTAGAACAATATGATCCGTTAATATTTGAGGAAAACAAATTAAGAAAATATCTTGCTAAATGGGACAAGGTAATTCTGAGCAGACCTAGAGAGGTCCAGCTACAGATACTTAAAAACGTTCGTAACTCACCGGTATTCCTACAACTAATCCTATCAGATAGTTACCCCGACTTCTGGAGACAGTGTTTTTTTTAGGTGGGGGGTGGGGGGCCCGGCGGAGGGGAGAGAGCCAGGATAGATTCTTCTTTTTGCTGTTTCCTTCTTCTTTCTCCTTTCCTTTTTTTTTTTTTTTTTTGTTTGTTTATTTTTCTTTTTTTTTCTTTTATGATAGTATGCTTGTATGAAAATCTAGAAAATAGAGGTGCAGATCTCGTTTAAGAATTTATGATTATGACTAATGTAATGATGTTATGCCTATTTGTCTCTTGAGAATCTAAGATTATGATCTACGTAATGATGTTATACATATTGTTTTTTTAAGTCTAATGTATAATCTGTTTATGATTTTGAACGCCTCAATAAAGAAAAATTATGATTCGAAAGATTACACACACACTAAAAAAAATAAAAAAAAATTTCAATGCATGAACTGCATCCAAGTTGTGTAACAAACGTTCCTTCTTTGTGTCCTAATCCTTCTTCTCATAAGGATCAACAATTTCTTGAATAATATTCTTATAAGAAACAACCTTGGGAAGAAAACCTAGAGCAGTACGAAGTACTATCTTATCAGAATGAAAAATAAGGAAAGGAGACTCACACTGCGTAGATAACAGTGATATGTCTCAGTCAGGCAGCATTACAGACAGACATGGAGGTACGGTGTGATGATGATGATGTTGTTAACTGGAATGCAACTACAGAAAGTTGCAAAAAAGTGTACACTCAAATAGCACTCATTCCCTGTATTAGTTAGATTATGTATGTTTGCTGTGGTTTATTTGTACACAAGAAAAAACACATTAAAACATAAACTTTAATAAGATTATTAAAAATTGGGCTCACTTAAAAACCCTAGAAGGCTAGTGGTTGGTATAAATAATTGCGTCTGGATTGTGCCAGACACTGATGAAGTTCTGTATATATTTATAGTGTGGTCAGATGATTGTGTTCTAATTCACTTAGGTATAAGTATTATGTATATAATTGAACACATTATACATCTGTACTCACATGCCAGACCTGTAGTCAGTTCATATAAGAAAGATGATTGTAATATTCTACTAGTTGTGTTGCAGAACTTAGCTTTTTAATCTAAGGATACTTCAGGATTGTACACACTCATGGAAGTTATATACTTCTAGTAATAAGCTGAGAGGTTAGTCAATTGTGATCAGCGTAAACAATACGTTATGGGATGAGCTAATAATTAGTTATAACTGATCTTGTAATAGGCCAGTTTGGATTTAAACATAAATATATAAGTAATTGCTGTGAAACCTTGTTGAGGTTCAATCAATTAACTGTAGTTACCAAACGTAATATTGCAACGATTCTATTCCAATCCCATAAATGAGGAAGCAACTTATCATAAAAAACCTTATGGATGATCGTTATAGAGAATTATAAGGTTAATTCTTAATTAGTATTAGCTTGTGTTGTAGAACTCAATTATTTGTGTATCCGCTCTAACATGAGTTAGCTGTAAATAATATGCGTAGTTATCAATATCACTCTCATAATAGAGCAATAATATTGTGTATTATATCAATTTGGTGGCTTCCTGTTAGAGAACCATTTAGGATAGAGTGTTATGTAATGATTTTAGTACATTCGCTCTTAGGTTATCTAATTATAAGCACTTGTTCCTTTTATATTATAATAAAACATTATGTCCTAGATAGGTAACCGTGAAGCAAAATAATGCTTGTTAATTAGTACAGTAAACAATCGGTTCTCATATTGTGATACATTCAAACACTCAAGCAATGTTGCCAGCTTGTCACTGTAGCGTTTTTAAAAAAAAACAGGAAACAAATACCAGTCTCTATGATATTATAACACTAGGTTAAATTCAGAACCCTGTGTTCCCCTTTGTAGGGCAATTATTGAATGACAATTGTATTTAAATTGATATAAACATTATGTTACTTTTTTTTACAAAATAAAATAAAAGAAGATGGTTCAATAAATGAATCGATTTTCTACTTTGCAATGTGTTATCGAGATTGCATAAACCATTAACATTAAGGCTCTATAGCAGCGGTTCCCAACCTGGGGTACGTGTACCCCTGGGGGTACTTGGCAGGCCGGTTGGGGGTACGCACAAATATTGTTGGTAATGGCGGAAGATGCAGGGGGAGGGTTGGGGGGGCACTCTCAATGGGTCATCAACTAATAAGCATTGTGGAACTGTGGAAGGAAGGAACATTTAGCTGGAAAGTGACAAATGAAGTTCTGGCCTGGCATATAGGCAGATGGGAGCCCCTGCACCTGAAATATGTGGACCGGGTGTGGATGACTCCGGTCCACATATTAATGATCACCCTGTGTCACCAGACAGCTTAGCCTCCTGCTCCACCCACCTCTGTCCCATGCACACAATTTTGACTGCAAGTGCTCAAATAGAAGCGGCACTGCAGCAGCATAGCTACGTGGACACGTGTGATAGAGCCGTTGAGATTGCGAGTCACACAGGCGAGGCAGGTCTAAGTCAGTGCTGGTAAGTAAAGTACTGCTTTTAGTGCTTGCTTGATTCAGACTGCTTCACTTCCAACTAAAAACGTTCATAGTGGCTGGGTGGTTAATATCGATCTGATCTCACAAATTTAAATATTTATTTTTATGATCATTACACTTTGACTCCCCCCCAGGGCCTTGTTTAGGAGCAACCAGGCAGCTGCCAGGGGCACCAGCCACACAGCAGGACTCCTGAGAATAAGATCTGACCTTTAATCCTGTTGATACACGTACAGTCGTATGCAATTCAGGTATAGCTTACCTCCCCTATAAAAAGTGCTTCCTTTATTTTGAGGGATGGGTGGGGGTAATGAAGAGAGGGGGTACTCATAAATGAAAAGCCTAATCAAGGGGTACAGGAGAGAAAAAAGGTTGGGAACCGCTGCTCTATAGTATAGCACTTGCTCATTATATCAGTGTAATAGATTAGCTGTAGCAAACACAATTAAGTGTGACTAGTATAATCCAAAGAGGAGCAGTTTACTGAATTGCTAATGCAAGAGAAATAATTCTTAACTTCAGTACTGTAAGGCTGTTCCTCCGTGATAAGAACCGACTGACTAATCTGAGTATATGGTGAACATCAGCTCAGATGTCAAATTTTAATAACTTTGCTAGCACATTCTAGATTAAAACTGAGGGGTCCCAATATCCCCTGCTCCTGACATGTTTCGCCGGGTATACCGGCTTTTTCGAAGGCCTTCTGAATTTAACCTAGTGTTATAATATCATAGAGACTGGTATTTGTTTCCTGTTTTTTTTAAAAAAACGCTACAGTGACAAGCTGGCAACATTGCTTGAGTGTTTGAATGTATCACAATATGAGAACCGATTGTTTACTGTACTAATTAACAAGCATTATTTTGCTTCACGGTTACCTATCTAGGACATAATGTTTTATTATAATATAAAAGGAACAAGTGCTTATAATTAGATAACCTAAGAGCGAATGTACTAAAATCATTACATAACACTCTATCCTAAATGGTTCTCTAACAGGAAGCCACCAAATTGATATAATACACAATATTATTGCTCTATTATGAGAGTGATATTGATAACTACGCATATTATTTACAGCTAACTCATGTTAGAGCGGATACACAAATAATTGAGTTCTACAACACAAGCTAATACTAATTAAGAATTAACCTTATAATTCTCTATAACGATCATCCATAAGGTTTTTTATGATAAGTTGCTTCCTCATTTATGGGATTGGAATAGAATCGTTGCAATATTACGTTTGGTAACTACAGTTAATTGATTGAACCTCAACAAGGTTTCACAGCAATTACTTATATATTTATGTTTAAATCCAAACTGGCCTATTACAAGATCAGTTATAACTAATTATTAGCTCATCCCATAACGTATTGTTTACGCTGATCACAATTGACTAACCTCTCAGCTTATTACTAGAAGTATATAACTTCCATGAGTGTGTACAATCCTGAAGTATCCTTAGATTAAAAAGCTAAGTTCTGCAACACAACTAGTAGAATATTACAATCATCTTTCTTATATGAACTGACTACAGGTCTGGCATGTGAGTACAGATGTATAATGTGTTCAATTATATACATAATACTTATACCTAAGTGAATTAGAACACAATCATCTGACCACACTATAAATATATACAGAACTTCATCAGTGTCTGGCACAATCCAGACGCAATTATTTATACCAACCACTAGCCTTCTAGGGTTTTTAAGTGAGCCCAATTTTTAATAATCTTATTAAAGTTTATGTTTTAATGTGTTTTTTCTTGTGTACAAATAAACCACAGCAAACATACATAATCTAACTAATACAGGGAATGAGTGCTATTTGAGTGTACACTTTTTTGCAACTTTCTGTAGTTGCATTCCAGTTAACAACATCATCATCATCACACCGTACCTCCATGTCTGTCTGTAATGCTGCCTGACTGAGACATATCACTGTTATCTACGCAGTGTGAGTCTCCTTTCCTTATTTTTCATTCTGATAAGATAGTACTTCGTACTGCTCTAGGTTTTCTTCCCAAGGTTGTTTCTTATAAGAATATTATTCAAGAAATTGTTGATCCTTATGAGAAGAAGGATTAGGACACAAAGAAGGAACGTTTGTTACACAACTTGGATGCAGTTCATGCATTGAAAATTTTTTTTATTTTTTTTAGTGTGTGTGTAATCTTTCGAATCATAATTTTTCTTTATTGAGGCGTTCAAAATCATAAACAGATTATACATTAGACTTAAAAAAACAATATGTATAACATCATTACGTAGATCATAATCTTAGATTCTCAAGAGACAAATAGGCATAACATCATTACATTAGTCATAATCATAAATTCTTAAACGAGATCTGCACCTCTATTTTCTAGATTTTCATACAAGCATACTATCATAAAAGAAAAAAAAACAAAAAGAAACAAACAAAAAAAAAAAAAAAAAAGAGAAAGGAGAAAGAAGAAGGAAACAGCAAAAAGAAGAATCTATCCTGGCTCTCTCCCCTCCGCCGGGCCCCCCCACCCCCACCTCAAAAAAAACACTGTCTCCAGAAGTCGGGGTAACTATCTGATAGGATTAGTTGTAGGAATACCGGTGAGTTATGAACGTTTTTAAGTATCTGTAGCTGGACCTCTCTAGGACTGCTCAGAATTACCTTGTCCCATTTAGCAAGATATTTTCTTAATTTGTTTTCCTCAAATATTAAAGGGACACTGTACCCAAAATTTTTCTTTCATGATTCAGATTGAGCATGAAATTTTAAGCAACTTTCTAATTTACTCCTATTATCAAATTTTCTTCATTCTCTTGGTATCTTTATTTGAAATGCAAGAATGTAAGTTTAGATGCCGGCCCATTTTTGGTGAACAACCTGAGTTGTCCTTGCTGATTGGTGGATAAATTCATCCACCAATAAAAAAGTGCTGTCCAGAGTACTGAAACAAAAAAAAAGCTTAGATGGGTTCTTTTTCAAATAATGATAGCAAGAGAACGAAGAAAAATTGATAATAGGAGTAAATTAGAAAGTTGCTTAAAATTGCATGCTCTTTCTGAATTACAAAAGAAAAAAATTGGGTACAGTGTCCCTTTAACGGATCATATTGTTCTAACAGCATTTGATATTGCACTTTATTTATGACTGATGCTATACTGGGGGCATTTTTCTCCTTCCATGCTTTTAATACCATCTGTCTGACTAGAAGGATTAAAGTATTAATCAAAGACTTATTTGGAGTTTTATCCGAAACCAAAAAGAAGATTACTTGAGGCTTTAGTGATATCCTACCTGGCAGAAATCTATTCAGTCAATATTCCACTTGTTTCCACAATTTGATCATTTTTGGGCAGGCATAAAATACATGAAATATGTCGGCAGATGGAAAGCTACATCTATAACAAGTCATGTCCCCCTTCCATTTAGCCATTCTGCTGGGAGTCAAATAGGCCCGATTAAGGAGTTTTAAATGAGATTCCCTAATTGCCATACTACTTGAGAATTTTCTTACCCTATTAAAGCTCCCCTGGAAGTATTCCCTGTCCATTTCAGGGAAATCTGATTTCCAAATAAAAAAAGAGGTTATTTGCCTTCATCTCTGCCTCCTTCGAAATTAACAATCTGTAAATATATGATATAGAATGGTTTCCCCGTGAGAATCTACTAATAACAGGATCTAATGGACCCAAAGTCCAGGGATCCTCATCCGTAGGTTTCTGTCTATAGTAGAAGTGTCTTATTTGTAAATAAGCAAAAAAGGATCTCTTGTCCAGATGAAAATCTCTGGTTAGGGATTCGAATGTTTTTATATGATTTGTGACCGGATCTACTACCTGGCTCATAAGAGTCAGCTCATTAGCAGACCATTTCCTAAAAGCTGATGATTCACAACCACCCTTAAAATCAGGATTTCCCCTAATAGGTAGAAAGCGAGAAAGTGTGTTTTCTACTTCTAATAGTTTACAGATTTTATGCCACGCTAGGATAATATTGTAAATTGTGTATTTTAGTGAGAGATCCCGAACCTTTATTAGATGGGAAATTTGCAGCAGTGCCTTAAGAGCATATGGCGTCATGATACCCTCTTCCACATCAGAACTAGCAATAAAATTTGCCCCTGTAAGCCAATCCAGGGCAATTCGAACAAGACATACCATATTATAATTTGCTAGATTAGGAAAGGCGAATCCACCCAGATCTTTCGGGTGCATTAACCTTGACAATGAAATACGCGGTTTCTTTGGGGCCCAAAGAAAGGAGGAACAGCCAGAATTAAATTTTTTAATATCTACCCTACGCAAAAATGAGGGGATATTCTGTATAAAAAACAATATTTTTGGGAGTATTCGGATTTTAATTAGTGCTATTTTTGCTGAGTGTGACAGAGGAAGTTTGCTCCATTTCTGGATTTCTGCTAAACAATTTCTCCAGATAGGAGTAAAATTAATGTCATACCATTCCTCTGGATTTCCTGAAAGGTTTATTCCCAAATACTTAATACATTTATCAGTTACTTTGAAAGGATTCTGTATGTAACTGTTTCTATTCTTTATGACCCATAGAATCTCTGATTTAGCAAGATTTATTCTGTATCCAGCAAATTTACTGAACTCCGATAGAATATCAATTAGAATTGGAATATTTTTAGTTGAATTTCTTATGTAGAAGAGGATATCATCCGCATATAATGAAAGCGTGACTTTGTGCTGTTTTATTCTTATACCTTCCAAGACCTCTCGACTCTTCACCGCCAGAGGTTCGATGGCTATATCAAATAATAATGGTGAAAGAGGGCAACCCTGTCTTGTTCCCTTATGCAGTGTTATTGGGGTAGATAGAATGTTATTAATACTGAGATATGAAATTGGATTCTGATAAAGGAGTAAGATATAGTTATAGAAATGACCTGAAAAGCCAAAATTACTTAGAGCCATTAACAAATGATCCCATAGGACAGAGTCAAAGGCTTTTTCTGCATCAACCATTAACAGCGCAAAATCTTGCTTCGGCCCTGACCCTGTCCTATGGGATGCTAGTATATATTCGATTATGGTCATAGCCTTCCTAATATTTTTCTGTGCTGACCTGCCAGGGATAAATCCGGTTTGATCTGTATGAATAACGTCTCCTATAATCTTTTTGAGACGGTTGGCTAGTATATTGGCTAATAGCTTATAATCGCTATTAAGAAGCGAGATTGGTCTATATGAGTCCATTGAATTGGGGTCTTTCTCCTTCTTTAGAATAAGAGTGATGTTTGAAGCGGTGAAGAACTGAGAGGGTCTAGAATGCAACAAAAAATAATTATTAAACAATTCTGTCAAAGTAGCAACTATCTCTTCTGATAACATTTTATAGAATTCGATCGGCAATTGATCGGGCCCAGGTGCCTTCCCTAAGACTGCTTCTTTAATAGCATTAAGTGTTTCCTCGGTTGTAATCTCTTTATTTAATATATTTAGATGTTCTGAGGAGATTTTTTGGTAGTTTAATGCTTTCCCAAAAAGACTTTTTCACCTCTTGATCGACTTCTACAGGGGAGTATATTTTCTGATAGAATAATTGAAATTGTTTAATAATATCCTTCGGAGTATTATATTTTTTACCCTCTGATATAATTGTTCCTATGTAATTATTTTTCCTCTTGCTTTTGGAGATATTTGAGAGCATTTTAGCAGTTTTGGGGGAAAAAGTGCCAAATGTGGCTTTGTTTTTCATATCTTCCTGTATCTGATTTTTGGTTAAAAAAATCTCTCTCTCAATCTTAGCCCTTTGATAGCAGTCCCAATTATCCCTATTAGGGCTATCAATATATTTTACAAATTTATTTTTAAGATGGTTGGTTAACTGAAGTTCCCTCGCTCTTATCTTCCTTTTCCTTTTGACCATGTACGACTTAATTTCCCCCCTTAGATAAGCCTTTGCGGCCTCCCAAAATATTTACCTCCATTTCTGTATCAACCAATTCCTGAAAGGGATATTAGAGTATAGAAAGCTAGGATAGAAAAATTTAGCACCAAGACCGTCCCCCTTGCTCCTCAGCTGGATAGACAGAGATATAATAGCATGATCAGATAGAATTATATTCATGATGTCCATTTTTATCTCTAATTGCAAAAGTCTTTCAGCCACTAGAAACATGTCTATTCTTGAAACGGTGCGGTGCGTTTTAGATTCGCATGTGAATAACTTTTCATCCGGGTGTTGGGTTCTTCATATATCCCTTAAATTAAGACCTTTTAAAAAGGAGGTCAATATTTTAGCTTACTTTCTTGATCTATATGAACCCCCAGTTCTCAATCTATCCAGCTGAGGGACAAAAACGCTATTAAAATTCCCCCCCTAAAATCAATTGAGAGTCTATAGAATTGACTAATTTCGCATATAGCCCATCCCAAAAATGTGGCTGGCATTCATTCGGGGCATAAAGATTACATAACGTATATTGACACTCGTTTATCTCTAATTCCAGAATTAGATATCTCCCATCCACATCTTTATCTTGAGAAATTAACTTAAAATCCAGGTTTTTATTAAAGATACAAGCGACTCCTCTCTTTTTTTTAACTGCTGGTACCGCAATCACCTCCCCAATCCAACTTATTTTTAATTTCTCTGCTTCCTGCAGGCTCAAATGAGTTTCCTGCAGGAAGACGATATCTGGTTTATAACTTTTCAAATGGTGAATAATTTTTTTCCTCTTAGCAGGGGAGGAGAACCCCCCCACATTCCAAGACAATAGACTAATTGATTTTTTCATCTATGATAGAGTTAAACTTAATTCTCTGATAGAAACAATGCTTTAACCGGAGTGGAGCGATTGCCCCGAGCGAGGAGGAGAGAGCACACATAACATAGGAAAAAAAAAAGGAGAAAAAAAAAAAAGAGAAAAAACAAAACCAACAAAGTCAGACACCCTAGTGTGTCGGTACAATACAGTCAGATCGGAAATTAAATCCGATAAATAGAAAACTTGAATATACATTATTCTACTATATTTTTTTTATTTTCCAAGAATTGTCTGACCTCCTCTACTGTATTCAATATGTTCACATTATTATCTAAACATTTTTTAATCTTAGCAGGGTAGATCATGGTAACTTGATATCCTGCATTTATTAACTTTGAACACCATGGGGCCATATTTCTCCACCTATTCGCTGTTTCTGCAGAGAAGTCTGAAAATAATAGGATACGATCTTTATTTATCTCTACAGTAGCTTTCTTTTTGTAATAAGCTAGAATTCTCTGCTTGTCCTGAAAATTCAATAATTTTACTAATACTGGTCTTTTAGCTTTTGTAGGATTCTCTTTATTTTGTATGTACGCAATCTATGGACCCTTTCCACCATAATCACCGTGCTAGTTGGAGGCATATCAAGCAGCCCTGGTAATGTACATTGAACAAATTTCATAAGATCTAAAAACTCAGGGCTCTCAGGAAGGCCTACAATTTTAAAATTGTTTCTCCGTGACCTATCTTCTAAGTCATCTAGTCGGGATTGCATAGTTTCTATACTTTTGGCCTGAGTATTTAAACGAGATTGGGGTACCTGTTGTAAGTCATCTAAATCAGAAATCCTGTTCTCAATTTCTCCAAGTCTACTAGTGTAACAATCAACTCACTTGTAATTGTAACAACCAAGATGTCATGTAAAATTGAGGATGTGTTACAAGAGTTGAGGATGACAGTACACTATATGCTTTTAGTGAACTGTATAACACTTGTTGTTAATATTGCCGGACAGCTAGCTCCCAGTAACTGGAGTGTCTATTAGTGGGAATTGACTTTGGCAGGTATTCGTAGCAATGGATATACAGAGATAAACAGTAGTGCAGAGGTTAATTATATATCAGGATGCAGTTAGTAGAGAGAGTTCACGGTTAAATGCAAGCAGCTTCAGTCTACAAACAGTAATGCAGAGGTTAATTGTATTTCAGGATGCAGTTAGTAGAGAGAGTTCACGGTTAAATGCAAGCAGCTTCACTATACAATTCTTACACTTGTAGTATGTTTAAGAGTACTTCAGAAGAGACTTGCACAGTGTGTTTATGAAAGTTTATACAGCACCTGTCCAGAAGTCGCTGAATGAGATTTCCCTTTTAAGCAACCTGCAGCTGCTGTGAGTGCGATGAGTGCAGCACAGAGATCCGGTCCCAATGAGCTTGGTGAGCAGTGTGAACGCTGTGGTCCCTGCGTTTCCTGTTTGCTGAGTGGCGTGTCACGCCAGGTTGTTAGGAATACTCACAAGCAGACCCTGGATGGGGGAGGTGTGGAGTGAAGTCCTGCTGCAGATATGTAATGTCAGCTCCGGCTGAGGTAGAGGTATGCTGATAGAAAAGGAAATAAATACACAGTTTAAATCCTGTTATGCTGTAGAAAAGGTAAGGACTGGAACTGTAGCTATTACACTTCAATAAACCAGCAAAGGACCATGGGAGGAAGCAGGTTTATATTGGGTTCAGGTAGGAAGTTAACAAGATGTAAAGGTGGTATATAGTATTTGCTTGACACATTTAAGGTGGAATAGGAGGATCATGACACATCCCCCCCCCACCCCAAAGATCCATCAAGAAGGGATCAGGGTGCGGGACGATCAGGATGGCGCCTATGAAAGAGAGACACCAGCTGGGGAGCCGAGAGGTTGGCTGCAGGCTCCCAAGAATCTTCAGAGGAATCAAATCCAGCCCAATGGACAAGGTACTGCAGTTGTCCATTGCATCGACGAGAGTCCAAAACCGAATGTACTTCATATTCAGGATCCGGCGTCGGGGACACCAGAGCAGGAAGAGGCAGAAGACGAGAGGTATCAAAGGGTTTGATCAATGATATATGAAAAGTCGGATGGATGCGGTAAGTAGCAGGGAGCTGTAAGGTAACAGTAAGTGGGTTGCGAATGGCTACAATTGGAAAAGGACCAACAAAGAGATTGTTAAACTTCCTGCATGGTGAGGGTATTTTAAGATTTTTGGTGCTCAACCAAACCATGTCCCCAACCTTGTAATTAGGTTGTGGACGATGCCGTAAATCATAGTAGCGCTTTTGAGAAGCTTGTGCATGCTTGATATTGCTTTGGACCACATTGTATGTTAGTTTAATAGAGTTGATGAGATCATTAACCTGAGGACAAGGAGTGTGAGAGGATGATAAGGGATGGAAACGTGGATGGAGTCCTGAGTTGATATAGAAAGGTGAAAATCCGGTAGAAGAGTTAGTAGTATTATTGTATGCTAATTCCGCTTGAGGTATGAAGGAGACCCATGATTCATGGGTGCTAGAGCAGAAGCATCTTAAGTACTGCTCTAGCCACTGGTTGGTCCTCTCACAGAGACCATTTGACTGCGGGTGGTATGAGGTGGTGAGATGTTGCTGAATGGAAAGAGAGGAACAGAGAAATTTCCAAAACTTTGAGGTGAACTGCGAGCCTCTGTCACTCAATACAGATGTAGGTAATCCGTGAAGGCGCACAACCTCTTTGATAAACAGCTCGGCGGTTTGTTGTGCTGTAGGTAGAGAGTCAGTTGGTATTAAATGAGCCATACGAGAAAATAGATCCACTACGACAAATATGGCAGTCTTTCCTTGGGATTTAGGGAGGTCAACGATAAAGTCCATAAAGAGGCTTTTCCATGGGCAATCTGGAATGGGTAGATTTTGTAATATGCCAATAGGCAATTGGTGTGAAGGCTTAGAGGTCTGACAGGTGGGGCAGGATTTGATATAGGCTTTTACTGAGTGTTTCATGGAGGGCCACCAAAAATGTCTTTGTAGGAGATCCAGTGTCTTTTGTACACCTAAGTGTCCAGCCAGTGTAGAATCATGTGTGAGTTGTAAAGCCTTGTCACGGAGAGAGGGAGGTATATAAAACTTAGAGTTGTTACATAGGATACCATTGTCATCCATAGATAAAGTGTAGGAACTTGTAGTGGGATCCAATTGTTGTTGGGTTTTGAGCTCTGAAAAATCCTTGGACATGAAACCAATGAAGGATGTTTTAGGGATTATAGTTGCGTAGGAAGGATCAGAGTGGGACTTATGGTCCTTGCGTGAGAGTGCGTCAGCTTTACCGGTTTTTGAACCGGGGCGGTAGCTTATGGTAAAATTGAACCGGGAGAAGTAGAGGCTCCAACGAAGTTGGCGAGCAGAGAGAGTGTGATTGGTTTGGAGGTATTGGAGATTTTTGTGATCGGTGAGAATAGTTATAGGGTGTTCTGCCCCCTCCAGTAAGTGTCTCCACTGGTCAAAGGATGACTTGATGGCTAATAACTCTTTTTCCCCTGTGGGGTAATTCAACTCAGCGGGTGTTAAAAGTCTGGAGAAATAACAAACAGGATGGATCTGTTTGTCAGGAGAGGACCTTTGAGAAAGAACTGAACCAATGGCATATTCGGAAGCGTCAACTTCTAATATGAACTGAGCTTTGCTGTTTGGTAATTGAAGAATAGGTGATGACACAAACAGGGACTTGAGGTCATTGAAGGCTTTTTGAGACTGGGGGGTCCAGAGGAAAGGCTTTGTCGTCTTAGTGAGATTTGTTAATGGCTTAGTGATAGCTGCGAAATTATGGATAAAGCGCCTGTAAAAGTTTGCAAAGCCTAAGAAGCGTTGTACTTCTTTGATAGTGGTTGGTGTGGGCCAAGATGTGATGGCTTTGATTTTATTGTCTTCCATCATAATGGTACTTTGACTGATACAGTAACCTAGGAATGAGACCTCTGTAACATGGAAGAGACATTTCTCTAATTTTACGTAAAGACTATGTGACCTTAGTCTGGACAACACTTGCCTGACATGTATGACATGTTCTGAAAGGGAGAAGAATAGATTAGAATATCGTCAAGATAGACCACCAGAAAAGTGTCTAAGATGTCCCTAAAGATATCGTTGATAAAATTCTGGAATGTCGCCGGGGCGTTGCACAGACCGAATGGCATAACAGTATATTCAAAAAGACCATACCTAGTCCTAAATGCTGTCAGCCACTCGTCCCCGGACCTTATTCTAACAAGATTGTATGCGCCCCTAAGGTCTAGTTTGGTAAATATGGTAGCGCCACTCAACCTCTCAACCAATTCTGGGATTAGAGGTAGCGGGTACCTGTTCTTTATCGTGCGTTTATTTAATTCACGATAATCTATAATAGGGCGCAAGGACCCGTCCTTGTTTTTTACAAAAAAGATGCCGGCACCGGCAGGGAAAGTGGAGGGACGGATGAAACCTTTTTTTTAAATTATCAGTTATGTAGTTTTTTTAAATGTTGTAACTCAAGTCTGGACAGGGGATAGATATGGCCGTAGGGAATGGTGGCTCCAGGTAACAGGTCAATGGGGCAGTCGTAGGACCTGTGTGGAGGTAATGACTCGGCCTCTTTCTGATCGAAGACATCAGAGAAATCTGAATACTGAGGAGGAATAGAAGGAGCAGAGGTAGAGAGTAAATGAGCAGTTGGAAAACAGGTCTTAGAGCAGTAAGAAGAGGGAAAGGATAGAGTAACTGTGTCCCAATGCACCGTGGGTTGGTGTAACTGTAACCAGGTAATTCCCAGAACTATAGGATAGAGAGGGGATGATATGATTTCAAAGGTAATGGTCTCAGAATGACCAGAGGCAGTAGTAACCAGTAAGGGAATAGTCTGTTGCATGACAGGACCAGATGGTAGATGTGAACCGTCAATAACTTTGAGAGGCAGAGGTGTGCTTTTGAAAGAAGGTATTTTATTAACAGTGACTAAACTCAAATCAATAAAGTTGGCACATGCTCCGGTATCTATGATGGCTTCACTCTTTATCCTGTGTTGTTCCCACTGCAAGGATAAGGGTAATGTTAGATAGGCAGTGGCAATATTTTTTGTGTTTAGGCAATGGTTGAAAGGGTGTACCTTACCTATCTTCTGTTTGAGTAGTAGTGGACACTCCTTAACAACATAGTCTGCTGATGCGTAATACATGCACAAATTTAATGTACGGCGTCTCAATTTTTCTTGTGGAGACAGGGGTCCACGTAGAAAACTAATGTCCATAGGTTGCTCAGGTGGTGAAGTAGATGGCGTCTGTAAAACCCTGCGCTGAGGGGGGTTAGAGGGGCTTTTTTCTTGCCTCCTCTCCCTAAGTCTACGGTAAATAGTAGTGGTAAGGATGTACAGTTCTTCCAGGCGGTCTGGAATACCTACTCTGGCGAGTTCTTCCTTAATGTCTTCGGATAAACCAAGGCGATACTGGTTTTTCAGAGAAACCTCATTCCAGAGGGAATCTCTGGCCCATATCCTAAAACGAGTGATATACTCTTCAACTGGGGCTTTAAGCTGTTTTAAACCTCTGAGTTTGCCCTCAGCTGTAATCTGGCGGTAGGGATCATCATAAAGAGAGGAGAGGGCTTTAAGGAAGCAGTCCAGGGAATTCAGTATTGGGTCTTGTGACTCATAGAAAGAGTCAGCCCAGACCCTTGGCTCTCCCCTAAGGTATGATAGGATGGTTAGTACTTTGGCCCTGTCAGTGGGGTAGGTCCTAGGGCGTAAATCAAAAAGCAATAAGCATGCATTACGAAATTGACGAAAAGTGAATCGGTCCCCTGAGAACTTTTCGGGGTATGAAACCTGGGGTTCAGCATGATGGTCATTTCCAGAGTTTCTATTTGATAGCACTTCCCTTAAGCAGGCTTTAAGGCTTTGATTTTCCACCTGCAAATCCCTGAAAGCCTGGGTTAGGTTATCCAGCCTTTGATTTAGGCTGTGTAGCTGGGGAGTGACGTCAGTGGGCTCCATGGCTACTATATATGGCTGGTTTATTATGTAACAATCAACTCACTTGTAATTGTAGCAACCAAGATATCATGTAAAATTGAGGATGTGTTACAAGAGTTGAGGATGACAGTACACTTTATGCTTTTAGTGAACTGTATAACACTTGTTGTTAATTTTGCCGGACAGCTAGCTCCCAGTAACTGGAGTGTCTATTAGTGGGAGTTGACTTTGGCAGGTATTCGTAGCAATGGATATACAGAGATAAACAGTAGTGCAGAGGTTAATTATATATCAGGATGCAGTTAATAGAGAGAGTTCACGGTTAAATGCAAGCAGCTTCAGTCTACAAACAGTAATGCAGAGGTTAATTGTATTTCAGGATGCAGTTAGTAGAGAGAGTTCACGGTTAAATGCAAGCAGCTTCACTATACAATTCTTACACTTGTAGTATGTTTAAGAGTACTTCAGAAGAGAGTTGCACAGTGTGTTTATGAGAGTTTATACAGCACCTGTCCAGAAGTCGCTGAATGAGATTTCCCCTTTAAGCAAACAGCAGCTGCTGTGAGTGCGATGAGTGCAGCACAGAGATCCGGTCCCAATGAGCTTGGTGAGCAGTGTGAACGCTGTGGTCCCTGCGTTTCCTGTTTGCTGAGTGGCGTGTCACGCCAGGTTGTTAGGAATACTCACAAGCAGACCCTGGATGGGGGAGGTGTGGAGTGAAGTCCTGCTGCAGATAAGTAATGTCAGCTCCGGCTGAAGTAGAGGTATGCTGATAGAAAAGGAAATAAATACACAGTTTAAATCCTGTTATGCTGTAGAAAAGGTAAGGACTGGAACTGTAGCTATTACACTTCAATAAACAAGCAAAGGACCATGGGAGGAAGCAGGTTTATATTGGGTTCAGGTAGGAAGTTAACAAGATGTAAAGGTGGTATATAGTATTTGCTTGACACATTTAAGGTGGAATAGGAGGATCATGACAACTAGATACTTGTTTAAGCTCGCTTGTTAAGGTAATTAATTCTGTTTTGACTCCTTCAAATTGTGGCATAAATAAATCAGATATTTGTTTTACTAAATTATTGGTATCAATAACGGTATTGGGACCAGGTGAAAAATCTGTTGCCACAGTCTCTATACTACCTATGCTTGACCTGGGCTTTCTGTCCTTACTCTTGGGTGGCATTGTACCAGAATCACTCCTACTGATCCCTAGGAATTTATCCATAAAAAAGAGTGGAAGGGAGAAAGAGTGAGTCGTGCAGACAGATGATGGTGAAGTGTAGATAGTGGATACGTGCTAAGAAAAGAGAGAGCAAAAAGATACAGTGTTAAGCTGCCAGATAGTGCAGAAAAGTGAGAAATTGAATCAGATTGAGATGTGAAATTAGAATGTGTGTAAAAAAAAAAAAAAAAAAAAAAAAAAAAAAGAGGTATATAAAGTTAGTGCCTATATGTGTAAGGAAGTGAGGAATCAATCACTCCTATATTTTAAAGCAGCAAAAGGGGATCAATATTTGCTACAAACACTTAGAGTAATGTAGATTCACAGGAATCTTACTTAATATTCCCTATGTCACAATATTATTGAATTATGTAACTAGCTAGTATTAACATAGACTAAGTAGCTAAATTTCCCTATAATGTTAGAGAGTTTTGACCAAATATTTCCAAAAAAAATCCACAGTTAACTGTAAGAGAGTACCAATCATGCAAATAAGGCCTCGCTTCCATTGAGTCGTTAAAAATGGAGCCGTAAGCTACCGAAGCGGCCGACAGCTAAAAGTAATTTACGGCTGCATTTTAGTACCAGGTTTCCATTGAAAAGATTAGTGTGTTGCGCGCAGTCGCTCTTTTCGTGTAGCTGTAAGTTAACATTGTGTTAACGCTTCCATCTGACGTCAGATTTCTTGAAAATCAATTAGTTGCTAAGGTAACCCGACCTTACGCTATAGAATTTACGTTTAACGTCCGTGCTTCTTACCTGTGATCGCCTCTCAAGAAAAATAAAAAAACACTTATCCATATTTTTAATAATCAAATACTATTTTCTAATATAATTATATTTAACACTTCATAAATATAAGTAATATTTCTTGCTGCCCTAGGCATAGGTCTAGTTTGCATTCTGTAGATATGTTCTTGCATATATTATTATATTTAAATATATACTGATATTTCTATTAGAATATAAGTTCAACTATTTCTATACATGAGACAACAATAAATATTACTTATAACAATTTATTTCTACATTAAAACACTTGCATTATTTGCAAGTTTTATAATTTCAATAGAAAATAGGTCTCAAAAAGCACAATTTTCCTCTTTTACACCTAGTTGAGCTGGGGGTAATATATCTCAATGTATCGACAGCCTCCGACAATGTATTAACGGTTAGCGCTTTCATTGGAAACCTGGTATAATTTATCGATTAACGGCTTCTATTACTTTCTATGGGACGCGAAGATCTTTTCGGCAGCCGAAGTCCGGCTGCCGATATCGAGGTATAACGCGCCATTGGAAACAGTCGATAAACGATATTGCTTCCGACAGCATATTTATCGGTTTGCGAGTGCACGCAAGCTGAATTACGACTCAATGGAAGCGAGGCCTAAGTTGTTTAGCTGACTTATCCAAGCCAACAGATTAAACCCAAGATCCTTATATATTCCACATAAACTTGGCTGTGGTATTAATATAGACAGAGAGATAGATATACTTCTATTACTAAAAAAAGGTTGAACCAGAAAATGTTTCACAGACACTGTGTAGATAGTTTTGGCTGTATTGTTCAGCAGCAATACCCAGATAGATAAAAAATTAGACAGATAGATTGAACAGATAGATATCAGAACAGAATATTCCTAGATATATTTCTTATACCTGGCTAGTACTAACAACCATATCGTAGCAAATAATTTTTCACAAAAACTGTGTAGATATAACCCTTACTAGAGTTTCAATACTTTCAGATGTTTTATACTTGCTTGAAAAAAGTTAGATACTTTTTTAATATCTCTACCTTATACAAGAGGACATTAACACAGAGGCTAACAGATAACTAAGCCTAGACCCAATGGTATGCTTAAAACATTATTGTTTCCTGAATATACAAGTATATTATGTTGACTTTCAACAAACAGTTATCAAGAATAGTGCCAACAGCAAAGACATAACCACAGAGAAACAAAAAAGAAATAAAAACAGAAGAGAAGCCAGAGCTCTTATAGCCATTAAACACAAGTCCCAGCAATGAATCACAACCAAAGTCCTGCAGGTACCCCCTGCTCCAAGCAAGATGTTTTCCTTTGACAAACTTGACTGCGTCCCGGGCGAGCAGCTAGCGGTATGTCCGATATATTAACCGTTAGGTATGTATCCTGAGAAGAGTCCCCCTATCCTACTAGAAAGGAGAAGCAACACAGTTCACTTTGCATAAATAACAACCAGTTGGCACCTCAAGGAGCGGATATAACCCCCAGACCTTCTTTATTCAGCCCTCCTCCTCCTCTTCCTTTTCTCTTTTTCTTTCCCTTTTTTAAACTGCAGGGCTCTCTAACACCCCAGAGACAATTAATGCACAGATTCACTTCTCAAGGATTGTTCCAATGTAAATATATATGATAGATATACAGGGTATTACCAGCTGATAGATATAGGAGCGTTTTATCTTTCCTCCTTCTTCCCCTTGGTATCACTTTTCTTCACTACCTTTTAATAAAAAATGCCTCAGGTAGTCTCCAATAGTCATAAATCCCCCTGGGACCCAGGCAGCTTGTTGGCAAAGTTCTCTTCCCACCTCCTATCCCATGGCAAGCTGACACATAAGTAAAGATGAGAAAACATAAAAGTATACTTAACAGCCTTGCCCCTGGGGTTCTGGGAGGGGGACCGATGTCCTTTTCAAAACGTGTTAATCGGACTCAGCAGGGGTCCTTACTGCGGCGTTTCACAAACACAGCTCCTATCCTGGGACTCGAGTCCGTTGAAGACAGCGTCAGCTGCCTCGCCTTTCTCTAGTCACCGGGGTTCTGGGAACGCTGCAGCGGCAGATGTAAGTCTTTACTGTGGCAATTTGCACCGACTGTGACTCTAGCCAATGACTCCTGATGGCTGGCAGACTTCCTTATCCTAGATGTGCTCCTCAGAAGGAGGGAGCTTCCCTCCGAGCCGAACACGCTCTTTGACCAGGGCGGGTGTAGCCTCAACGGCCTGGGATAAGCTGGAGGTGGCCTGTGTGTAGCTGGATCACACTGCGCGCCAAACTTCAGACGCCTCATCAAGCCCCTCCCACAAACGGAAGTCTCATGCATTGAAATATTATTTGCAGGCGACTAAGGATTCTTCTTTATTTGTTCTTTTTTCTGGGAAACGTAAAGCTACGGCTACTTCTCTTTCTTGTTGGTTGAGGAGTGTTATTCGCTTGGCATATGAGACTGCTGGACAGCAGCCTCCTGTGAAAATCACGGCTAATTCCAGGAGGGCTGTTTCTTCTACTTGGGCTTTCAAAAATGGTGCTTCTGTAGATCAGATTTGCAAGGCTGCCACTTTTTACATACTTTTTTTAAATTTTACAAATTTGAGTTTTGCTTCAGCTCAGGCTGTTTTTGGGAGAAAGGGTTCTTCTGTTTAGGTTCCCTGTCTTGTCCCTCCCTTATCATCTGTGTCTTCTAGCTTGGGTATTGATTCCAAATAGTAATTAGATGATCCGTGGACTCACTGTATCATTAGAAAGAAAATTAAATTTATGCTTACCTGATAAATTTGTTTCTTTCTTGACACGGTGAGTCCACGGCCCGTCCTGTATTTTCAGACAGTTTATTTTTTTCATAAACCTCAGGCACCTCTGCACCTTATATTACTTCCATTCTCCTTTCCCTTTGCCTTCGCTGCATCCCAGTGAATTCATAAACTGGCAAGGTGGATTCTTTCACCATCCTGCCATTTTCGGAATCCATTCTTGGAATCCAACTGGATGCAGCTTTGCTGCATCCAGGTGAATTATTTTGGCCTCACGCTGCCAACATTCCTTTGAGGAGGCGTGCGCAACTACAGACGGCGACAGACATTACAAACGCAATTATAGTATAGATTATAAGATATGATGAAAATAATGGTTTCTTTAGAAAGTCCATTTAATGGCAAGAAAAACTGTATATAATATGTGTGGGTACAGTAAATGAGTAAGAGGAAAATTACAGCTAAACGCAAACACTGCAGAAATGTAAAAATAGCCCTGGTCCCAAATGGTCAGAAAATGGAAAAGTGCTGTGGTCCTTAAGGGGTTAAAATTAAGGTTTTTTTGGTTCAGTGTTGGGATTCAGTGAATAGGGACGGAGATTTATGTTAGTGTTTAGGGTTAAAAGTCATTGACATACAATATTTATTATGGATCATCAAGTTTAGGTTTTGGGTTAGATTTATGATTCAGTATTAGGGGCCCATTTATCAAGCTCTGTAAGGATCTTGTGGGCCCGTGTTTCTGGCGAGTCTTCAGACTCGCCAGAAACACAAGATATGGAGCAACGGTCTAAAGACCGCTGCTCCATAACCCTGTCCGTCTGCTCTGATGAGGCGGACAGGAATCGCCGGAAATCAACCTGATCGAGTACGATCGGGTTGATTGACACCCCCTGCTGGTGGCCGATTGGCCGCGAGTCTGCAGGGGGTGGCGTTGCACCAGAGCTGCTGGTGCAATTCTGAATACGGAGAGCAATACGCTCTCCGTATTCAGAATTGCACCAGCGTATTGCTCTGCGCATTCAGCGATGTCTGTCTGACCTGATCAGGTCCGACAGACATATGATAAATAGGCCCCTTAGGGTTTGGGTTTAGGGTTGGGGGTTTGTAGTTTAAGATCAGGTTTGTGGTTCAGTGTTGGGGTTGGTAATTGTGGTTGTAGAATAAAGGTTGTGGTTTAAATTTCAGATATAGTTTGGGGTTAGAGTTTGATCAGGGGTTTAGGTTGGACTTAGGCTTAAGGTTTAAAGAGATGGTAAACTCTCCCCTCTGTATAAACAAATCTGACAAGTTAGTGATATCTTAGAAGGAGTTTAATTAATCAGTTGTAATGAAGATGCACTATAACTTACTTTATAATGTAGCACTGAAATTCTTATACCCTGCCCCCTACAAAAGTATTTTTTTTTGTGAGCTAATGGTTTAAAATCTCCTCCAATCAGCAGTCTAGCTACAAAAAAAGTGCCGTATGACTAAAGTGTTGATTGGAGAACAATTGAAACCATTAGCACACAAAAAAAATTAGTTGGATATTTGAATTTCATATCTACATTATAAAGTAAGTTATAGAGCATCTCCACTTGTATTTATTTATTTATTTGATTATATTTTTTAGCTGTGTTCCCTGACTTTGGGTTTATGTTCT